>NC_079441.1:23464140-23546640 GCF_903798145.1 Danio aesculapii | reverse complement strand
ACTCAAAAGAAAATGAAGATTCAAACCTGTGAATAAGATTCGACTAACCCCTTCTCTATACACTAGACACACACACACTCTGTGCTCGACAGCTTACAATGGAGCTATTATTACAGCACTGGATCTCCCAATATATTTATTTTCAGATCATTTGTTAGTGGAATTAAAACAATCACAGGCTCAGAGACTGGGCCTAATTTCCAGTGGAATAGGAACCAGTCTGCAAGTCTGGATCAGAGAGCCTCTAGACAAATAGCCTTCTGTTATTAGTGGTTCGCTCACTCGCTCGCGCGCTTACTCGCTCCTCTGGAGTCGAAGATGGAAGAATGGAGCAGGGAGGAGGGAAAGACAGCCATCCAAAGCTTAAGAGAAGCCATATCTGCTGTTAAAAGGGAAGTGGATCCACTTGAGGTTGAGGGTCTTACCCTGAAACTACCGATTTATTGCCCAAAGGTATTTGGCAGTAGCGGAGATGCCATCTGTCTTGTGACATCAGCCTAAAGAACGTGGAAACTTTAAGTATTTCTCCACACAGCACTAACAATGTGGCCATAATATGCAGTGATGGATAGGCGAAAAATGACAAAGAAGTGGACAATTGCAAGAAAAAGTAAAACCCCTGAACAGAAGAGAAGTATAAATGATGGGAGGAAAAGGCACTCTGTTCTTCATCAGTCACCAAAGAGCAAGCGATCCATTCTTCTCTAGCTCCTACAGTCAGAATGTCTGCAACGTCACTCGACCACAAAACCACTGGAGCAGAAAGCCACAAAAAGGAGAAAAAGCAATGGCACCCTCCTGTATTTAACAGAAGAAACCACTACTGAAGCTGCAAAAAGGCCACAATGAGCGCCAACATGTAAGCAGAGCAGTCACATCTGCTCGCAAAGAGAAGTCGCAGGTCAGAACCAGGAGCCAGCCTCTGTGTCAGCAATCAAGCATAAGAGAGTGTTACAGATTGATTCTCTGAGTGAACAGAAAGCTTGTGCAAGGTGACATTAGAGCTTGATTAATCGTTCACTTGGTTTACTTTTGAGGAACAACTCCATAGCTTTGCTCTAATCAGCACGTGCCGAGTTACAGCCAAAACACACATGCACGTGAACAAGCGCCAAGAAGACAAATCTTACAGGACTCAAAGACATGCAAGAAAACAAACTTTAATAGGAGGAATGTAAGGCTTTGGCAAGTGCTGGCTGGATGGCCACTTTGTTCAAAGGTTACTGGAGTTTGAATCTTGGTTTAACTCTACACCAACATTCCACTTCTGCTGGAGAAAATACAGCGGAGTGAAGACGAAATGGTCTGAAGTGACCTCTGCTGCCCTCTAGTGGATTCAAATGGAAATACATGATGGAGTGACTAACATTATTGAACAGACATCAAATGTAGAGGGTTTTGCTGATTTACAAGCCAAGAGATTCATCTTTAGATGCCAGACTACTTTATATGGTAGCTACAGTGTTCATATGTTCTTTGTACCTGGGAGTTAGAGGAACTACAAGTGAGAAACCCTCTTAAATGTGTGGTTATGCATAGTTGTTAAGGTGTTAGGTGCAATTACAGGCCATTCTGGGCAGGTGATGTGTTGCTCAAAGTCAAAACAATACCGATTGTCTGGTCTCTATCATGTGCTTGCTAGTTGCAAGTACTGAAAAAAACACTTTTCTTCTCTTTTATTAAAAAATAAAACTGGGGATATGAAGTCAGGCCCCAGAGGAGAGAGATTCATTCAAACAGCATGTTCTCAGAAGGGAGTTGTTGAAGATCAGCTCCAGCCGTGCCTCGTCTCAAGGCTTATCTCAGAGACTCGAGCAGTAGCTGAAGTCGGCGGCCAAGACCAGGTCAGACATTGATCGCATCAGCATGAGCAAAAACTGGGTCAAAAGCAACTCCAAGATGTGAAATGATGAAGAACACTGGGGTGGGAGGCAGAGAAATTAACCATGTTTTGAACCCGAACAGCCGCACATGGTTAGGATACCACATGGCCATGTTGACACAAGTTTGTGTGTGCACTTGCTTGGGTGGTTGAGGAGGCTGCAAATCTTGTGGTTAAAGAGTTTGAACACCGTTTGGTACAATTATCTGTTCTACGCCAGAGGCCACTGAAAGGGTAGGACAGGCACCCAAGAAAATACATAACCAAAATCACATTGGCCAATGTGTTCCATTATCTATTTGGCAAGCTCATCCCCCTTACATCCAACCCATATTACACTGGGGGTTTAATCCTCACAGCTTATGTAAATGGTTTAAAATGGCAAAAGAACTTATTTGCGCATCTGCATGGCTCTCTGTGGGGTTTTGTTACGGTCAGTAAAATAGTTTGGAAAAAAAAGGTTTACTGACTGTTCCCAATATGACTCCATCTTGTGCAATCTACCCTTCACCCTGTTATGTTATTCTCCTCATTTTTACTCCCTCAATCCCTTCAATAAATCCCAAATACTGAATACAAATGACCCACTACACTAGGAGGTCTCAAACTCCAATCATCTAGAGGCCAATGTGTAGCCTTGTTTAAAAGCTGTAACAAATGCAAGTGTTTTGACCATTTGAGCCTGAACTGCATGTTCAATGGCTCTGAGTCAGGGCGCGTTTTTAATAAATTAAATTAATTGATACTTTTTAATAATTTGGAGTACGTTAAATTTATAAAAAGTGCCAGTAATATATTATGAATTGTTATAAAAGACTTTTTGATTATCAAAGAATGTAAAAAAAAATAAAAAAGAAGTTTTGATTTAAAGACATTTAGATCTTTTGTACTGGAAAAACATTAAGGAGGACATTCTCTCTCTTTTTTGCAATACATTAACCAGTAATGCAATAACTTTATGAATTTACAACCTTCTACTCTGAATTAAGACTTTTTAAAATCTACAGAAACCCTGAATAAAAAGCTTATTTTAGCTCAAAATTTAAAGTTTACACTTTTGATATTCTTTTATTCATTTTCGGCTTATTCCCTTTATTAATCATTCACACACATACACTACGGCCAATATTAGCTTTTTCAATTCACCTGTACTGCTTGTCTTAGGACTTGTGGGAGGGGTGGGGGGGGGGGGGGGGCGGAGCACCCGGAGGAAATCCACACGAACACAGGGAGAACATGCAAACTCCACACAGAAATGGACTCAGCTGAGGCTCGAATCAGCGACCTTCTTGCTGTGAGGCGAGAGCGCTTCCCACTGCGCCACCGTGCTGTCAGACTTTAGATTTGTAATTATAAATGCCTTTTCATATGTAATGAATACCAACATCATTATTACATTTAAAATAATCTAGTGAATGATAACATGTGGCTTTAGGCAAAGGAGACAAGCTATAAGACATGTACATTATGCCCTTTGAAAACCGAAGCAGAAGACATGATTCTGAGAGCAAAGCAGCAGAAAGTTCAGACCAAACAGAGTCCATCTTCCAGATTGGACCGGTGGAAACTCACCAAGTACTGGAGTTTCATAAGTCAACAGTTTGTTCAAAGTATGGACCAGGGCACAGGCCGATGACGAGAAGGGAAAAAGGGACAAAGTGGAACTAAAGGCTGGAAGCAAACCAGATATAGAACAAACGACTATCTCTGATTACAACTTACAGTGTGCTCATGAATTTGCTCGAGTCAGTAATACCTGATGGTAGAACACACATATACAGTAGCTCAGTCCTGCCTACCTGAATGAATGCACATATTGTTTCACTGTCCAATCCTCCTTTTCGTCAACATTTTCAAGGGTAAAATTAACTTTCCAAGAAAAAGTGTTGGGAAAGCTACTTAGAAACTCTAGCTTTCTAAGCTTCACACTACTTACATTTTAAAGCTATTAAAATAGGGTAAAGGTCCACTTGAGCAGCAGTAAACACCAAACAGCCAACTGTCTGTAACAACAATAAAGCTGGGACAACAATCTTTAATTATTAAACTCCTTGATTATATAATGAATTATTAATTGTTTTAATAACTTCACAAAAGCAGTATATGCTTAATGAAATAATGAGATTTTAGGCTGAATTACCACTTTCAATTAAGGATTAAATATGGAACAGAAAATAAGTATGGAATGTAGTTGAAAATATCAGCACCATTTACTAAATATTTCAATAAAAGACCAAAATGTCACAGTACTGTACTAGGTAAATATTTTGTTGAATTGTTTAAACAATCATTCTGAAAAAAAAAAAAAGATAAATGGATTCAATTTCCAGTGCTGCATGAGATAAAAAGTAGCTCTACATACACAATACTGCATGACAAAAAAAAAAAAAACACTGCTGTTTGGGGGAAAAAGCTGAACTAACATAACAGTGTTGCTACTAATTGTGTGTACTAAAAGTGTAAGGGTGCAACTAACAAAATGTTCGCTAGTAAAAAGAGAACGTGTTATAGTGCACACACTTGGCTTTGGCCTTTTTCGGGGAGGAATATTTGAACTCTTCTGTGACATCTTTTTGGCTACTTTTCCTCCCCACTGTTTCATAATTGGGATCAGCAACTGATCCATATTGAGAGGAACTGGCAGTGATTGGAAGAGTGGAGAGCTTTCTGAGGAAAATTTCAAGGCAGTGATTGTCTGCGTAAAATGAGCCCTAGTCTCCTAGCCTAGAGAATTAGTTTAAGTCCAGATTCAAATCTTCGATTTTCCTAGAATAGTAAGTTTTTTTAAATGACCAGACTGAAGCCGGATTTGTACTTGTGTCCAGTGATTGTCGTACCCCACCATGCATACCTTGCACCGTTGTGTGCATTTACTGCATTCTTCTTCAATCTGTCTGTGCTGCTCTGGCAGTAACCCCTCTGAAATGCTAGCAGGCAGTGGGGTTTCTATGGTCCACTGTGTCACAATGCTACTGTAAAAATACCATTTCACGGCAATTCATAACTTTTTGATTTAGTGGCTAATTTGTATGAATTCGTTCGATCTAATTTGTACAATTTGCTCATCCCCCAATGACGGTTAAATTTAGGGGTGAGGTTGGGTGCCACGCCTCCTTTGTAAAAACGTACATGTACGACTGAACTAGCTACTTACCTGACAAAACGTAAAATAGTTACGTTTCCTCATGAGATCAAGCTGAAAAATACCTCAAACTTGAACAGCAACTTTAATCATAAAAAAACTCAAAACAAAATTATCCGTTTGGAGCTCCTTCATGATTAGACACTAGTTAAACACTCGCACCACTGGCCTCACTATCCTCCCACAACTCTCAGCCTTGTCACTTGACACCACTACCTAGCAGACCAATCAAAGATCTTATACACTGTGGCCTCGTTTACACTAATACGTTTTAGTTTTAAAAACGACGTTTTAGAACGAAAACGATCCACGTCCGTTTAGTCCGAAAACATCCTCTGGCGTTTAACCTAGTGTTTCTGAAAAGATCTCTATCGCACATCTTACACACACACACACACATACTCTGGCATGCGTTGCAGCGTAAGCGTACATCTGAGCTCCAGGCAGTCTGCGGGTGCTCTGCAGGCACCTCCCCAGGTGAGAGTAGCGCACGTCGGACAATTCATCAAGGATCTGTACTGGACGCTGGACTCTCTTCTCACTATAGTTGTTAAACGTGATATTTAATTCATCTTGTCTCTATCTAACGACTCTTCTTTTTTTATAAATTAACAGAATCTGGCCCGCTTTACAAAAATGAACGTAATTCAAAAATTTCCACAGAGTGTCGCTATGACATGCCTTCAATTAGGCAGCAAGCAGTTCCTGTTATGACATAAAACGAACCGAACATACTGAAGGAAACATAAGGATAAACATAAACATGATAATCACGTTTTGGCGAGCCATGGTGCAACCAAGAAAAAGGAAAATGAACAGTGAGTGCAGGAAATTTCAGTCACGTTGGGGCAAAGAATATTTCTTCACAGAGGTCAGCAGGAAATGTGTCTGTTTAATTTGACAGTAATCAGTTGCAGTAATAAAGGAATAGAATATTAAAAGACATTATGAAACAAAACATCAGGTCTTCAGCTCTTACACTGGTGCCAAACGAGATCAAAAAGTAAAACAATTGGCAGCTGTCCTATCAGCTCAACAACAGCATTTTTTTCACGCTAATAAAGTGCAAGAAAATTCTATGCTGGCTAGTTGTGAGGTAGCTCAGGTAATCGCGCAGCACAGGAATCCCTTCACTGAAGGAGAATTTATATAGGAGTGTCTGATGAGTGTTGCGACTGTAATTTGCCCAGAGAAGATTCAAGATTTTAAAAAATGTAAGTCTTTCTAGAAACACAGTTGGACAACGAATTAAAATAACTCCATAATAATACATACACACACATATATGCGTGCCTGTGTGATGTATGTAAAATTTGGCCCGAGACAACGTGTTTTTTTTTTTTGTTTTTTTTTGCATCTGGCCCTCGGCCCAAAAAGTTTAGACAGCCCTGCGTTATTGGGTACGTTTTTTTATAAATATGCATGAAGATAACAGTAATATAAATGTGTAGCTACACGATGCCTCAACATTTTTGGTGTCTGTTAAGTTGTTAATACCAAAATAAAAATAGACAGTTCCTTATATCATGCTTTCATTTTGATTTTAGGATAGTGAAACAACGTAGCCAGGGTGATGTGAACGAGGTTATAAAGTACACGGTTCCCTTTGAAGAGTTGCCCGCCTTGTCCTCAGGAGTTTGTTTTCTATATTAAACTTGCAAACTCTGAACTTAGGAGAACTTAGAAAGAGAGGATGCAAGACTAAACTCTGTATACTTGATATTGAGAAAAAGCACCAATTAGATGCGAATGTCTGCAGCCACGCCTCTATTTTTTTCGATGTCTCCATTTTCCCCCATCCACACTGAGACGGAGCAGCAACGATTTAAAACCAATACTGCCTCTTCAGGAATTTCAAAACGCTCCATTTTCGCAGCTCAAAAACTCCGGGGTAGTGTGGACGGAAGGCATAACCGTAGCAAAACTTATGCATTTTAAAACTAAAACATATTAGAGTAAATAGGGCCTCTGTCGTCACAGTGTGCAGTTGCATTTTGGTAGGGGCTGCATTGAACTTCACTTTTAAAGATGCACTCGCAAACCTTTCCAAGCACTTCACCTTGGGGAAATCCCCGCTGTCATTTAAAAGCTTTGTCAAGTGAAAGAGGGAGCTTACATAAACATGCCTTCGACCACCCAATTTTGATAGAGGGAGCAGGTCTGCTTCATATGTCCACTTTAGCACTGTATGTCCCAGAATGCAATGCCATTGTAACGTCTTAACAGTGAAGTTTCCATGTGTTTTTGAGGGTCAAGAACATTTCATGTAAACTCATTCAGATGTTCGGCCAGTTGTGGTCATTTGAGTAACGCAACAAAGTAAACGAGACAGAGAAAAATTAGAAAGTGAAGAGCATAAAAACTTCGGACTGGAATGTGGGAAGGGTATGCCGGACCATACACTCAATTCAGAAGTATACATTTTCCCTTAGGAGAATGGATACAGGGGGCACAGTGGCTCAGTGGTTAGCACTGTTGCCTTATAGCAAGAAAGTTGCTGGTTTGAGCCACGCTGGGTCAGTTGGCGTTTCTGTGTGAAGTGTGTATGTTCTCCCTGTGTTTGCGTGGGTTTCCTCCGGGTGCTCCGGTTTCCTCCACATTCCAAAGACATGCAGTACAGGTGAATTGGGTAAACTAAATTGGCTGTAGTGTACTTGTGTAAACGTGAGCGTGTGTGGGTGTTTTTCCTAGTACAGGGTTGCAGCTGGAAGGTCATCCGCTGCTTAAAACATATGCTGGATAAGTTGGCGGTTCATTCCGCTGTGGCGCTGTGGTAATAAATAAAGAAACTAAGCTGAAGGAAAGTGAATAAATGAATGAATGAATGAATGAATGAGAGTGGATATCAATCATGTAAAAATGGCTTCATTAGTCCCCCAATACCAGTTCTTGACAAGTATTATTGATGACTGTGAAACAAACAGCGCAGGATGAGTTAAATGTCAATTTGGAATACTTACAGATACAAATATGCCTTTAACTTAGTATGTATGTGAGCATGCAGCGAATATATGCAAAAGTTATGCCTTGCTTAGAACTAAAACCGCATCCTTCACCATCAATTTTATTCCTCAGTGAAAAAGGACAATGAAGAAAGCGAGGAAAACATGTTAAAGATCGGGGGAAAGTGAGATTTCTATGGTGCTTGGGAGATCTAAATGTCCATTTGGCATTTTAAATTCTAATGCACTCCTCGCTCCATCTTGCTCTAATAACTGTAAAAGAAAGCAGAGAACTTTTCTGCATTCCAGCGAAAAATCCACTCAATTTCTCTCATATGTGTTCCCTTGGTCTTCTCTGCGTCTCCGCACACTGTCCTTGAAGCGGTGTCCATACACAGTGTTCCTCTGGCATCAACAAAAGCGACCTAAAACGATCTTTGATTCAGAACAGATTGGTAGCTCTCTCTTTCCTCCAGACTAGATGACTAGATGGTCAGAGATAAGATGAAAGGAAAAACTGGGAAAAGTGCATTAACTAAAGAAGAACAAGGCCTTTGTCCTTCCCTCAGAGAGCTCATGTTGAAAGCCAGCTGTGACCGTCGGGTCAGACGCAAGCGCATGATGCAGCTGTCAAACACTAGTTGTGATGCACCTCCAGGCTTCATTCAGATATGAGCGCTCACTACACACACAAACACACACACACACAAACAAACAAACACCTGTTTCATGGCAGTCTCTCCGATCTTATCCGAATGCTTGCGGATGCTCTCCAGGAAGTCTTTGAGGTCAGACATGGAGACGTCTCTGATGTGCGTGCGCAGACGTGGGATATTCTCTGCCATGATGGTGCAGAAACGATAGGATCCTGCTTGGGGCAAACAGCTCTCCTCCAACTGTTCCAGGGTCCGTAGGGCTGGGTAGTATCTGGTGTGGGAAGGGTCAGAAATTATGGATACAGGAAATGTTGCATATACATGCCATTTTGATGACATTATGATGAATAGTAATGCATTTTTCTGGTGGCTCAATGGAAAAAATGTTTTTCCATTTTCAGCAGCCACAAAGAAACCGGTTTGTTTTAACAGGGTTTCTGCAAATGTAAGACTTTAAGACATTTTTAAGACCAGAAAGAATGAAATTTTAGACTTCTATAGGGATAAATGCTCAGGATTTTTTAATGGACCAGCAGAAAAAAAATGTACTTGCCCCATCAAAATATTATAATTACTTCTTTCTTAGCAACATTTTTTGAATAATGTATCAAAACAAGCAGACCCTAGTTGTTTACATACATTTTTTTCAACATAACTTAAAAGACTGTTATACTAGTTATGAATAGAGTTTTGCTAAACGTTTTATTGAGATGTATTGTTGGTGAGTGTGTTGGATCGAGTTGGTAGCTTTAGATGAACAAAGGAAAATTAAGACCGATTTAATAGGATGTAGAACCTACAAAACTTTATTTCAGTCAATTTTGGGGTCAGGTGTTTTTTTTTTAAGAAAATAATTCTGTTCATCAAGGTGCCATTTATTAAATTGAAAAAAAATGTTAAACTGTTAAATATTTATTTATTAAATATTTATTTATTTATTACTTATTGTATGTAGTTTCCAATTAAAGGATTACTCCAGTCATTATTACTTTTATTACTATTACCATTAATAATAATAGTAACAATATTATTATTATTATTATTATTAACAATAACAATTAATTAATTAGTATGTTAATTAACAATTAATTAATAATTAGAGTGATTTCTGAAGGATCATGTGACTGAAGATGGGAGTAATGAACCTTATTCATTCAGCCTGAAGTTAAGGTCATCAAACTTTCACAATTTCTACAATTCTTATCAACCATCTCTATTATAATAATTTGTACATTGATGACACATATCTCAGTAGAATACAGATGTAATCCAGACGTACTTGCAAAAGTACATGGCAACAAAAATTACGAAGTAAAAACGCACCAGGAGGGTAAATACAGTCCCGTTGACTGACCCAAAAGCCTCCAAAACTCTCCCCAGGCTATACTTACTGTTGAGACTTGCGCTCGCACTGCATGTTTTAACCTTTGGTTAAAGACTTAGATCTCAGCATGATAGCAATTTAACCCAATCAAGATGATCTCAGAGATGAGCTATGCTCATCACACACACACTCACTCAATACAGCATCACAGTCACGCAACATTACACAGCAGACCCGACGCCGGAGAGAGAGTCTCTCTTGGCCGACCCTGCCGCTACCTCCAGGCTAATGGCAAAACCAAGCACACGAGAGAGATGGAGAAACACGGAGAGCAGAGATAAATAAAAACCAAAATGGATGGAAAAGTTGCAGTCCAAGCTGATCTTCAGGTCACACAGAGGACACCACAAGACGGCACAACTAATGCTTAAAAGTGGCACAATTTAGGTGGACTACTTTAATTATCCACATAAATGGGCCCCTTTAGAGGGACCACTTTCATAAAAAAAAAAAAAAAAGTATTTACATAGATTTTAAGTTTTAATGTTGAAAATAATTATTCTGCATTAAGAATATTCCCTTTTTATACACCATTACAGATATTAGATGTATTTAAACTTTTTTAAATTACCTTCTTTTAGAGTCTGCAAAATGATTGTGAAGGTCAAGAGATGTTTGCTTATGCAGGTGAAATGCCACATAGTTGGTATCACATCGTTCCCCTTTGTCTCTCTTCATGTCAGATGTCTACCGTCAAAAAAGCCCAAAAATGTAATAAAAAAGAAAGACGCCTGATGATGTTGGGTTTTGGGACAGTTGAAGGTAAACAGCTGCTAAAGCTAAGAAAATGCGATCTAAATGTGTCCTCTGTGTGTCTGAGTCCTGACAGCTGCCAAATGCTGCTTTGGACATCGCAGACATCTGAAATACTCTCACTTTCTCTCTCTGTCTGTCTGGTCAGTCACATAAGACTGAATGAGTAACTCCAGCCGTCCAGTCATCAAGGTGCTGTTTAAATCATCAACACCTCGCTCTCTCTATCCCAGCTGAGAATGGCCTGTTGTCAAGTTATAAGAGGTGTTCAAATATTGTGGGCACTGACATGCGCTTGCAGCTCAACTTTTAGAAGTATATCTCTACCGCCACCTAGTGTTCATCTGTCATTTGTTTCCAGCACAAACACACAAAAAAAAGCATCTGAAAAAAAAATCATACCTTTTGGCCCTCATCTGTTCCTGCAGTTTGCTGTACATCTCCAACACTGCATGAAAAAAACAAAAACACATGTGGAATATGGACAAAAGTCAAGAGCACAGCATGCGAGTTTCCATGCAGAAAACAAAATAAGAAAATCATACAGCAGTTCAAAAGTTTAAGGTCCATAGGATTTTTATCTTTTTAATATTGGACACAGAAACAGCATTTATTTGACCAATAATATGCATTAAAAAATGTGGAAATTATTATCATTTAAAAGAACTCTTTTCTATTTTTAATAGATGTTTTTCAGCATCATTACAGTCAAATAAAATCATTCAAATATGCTCATCTGGTGCTTAAGAAACATCTAAAAACCGTTGTGCTGCTTCATATCTTTGTATGACGTATTTATAATTACTCGATTACCCAAAAGAACAGCATTTTTTACATATACATTTAAAATAAAAAATTAATTCTTAAAATACTAACCTCAAAGTTTTGATAAAAATGCAATTAAAAAGGCAAGTATCAGCTAAGCTAAAATGTGTTCATACCTGGTAAGCAGTGTGCGAGTTTGTCAATGGTGGTGGCGATGTTTCTCTGCTGCACACGGCACTGCCTCAGCTCATCCATCGACGTCAGGAGCTACACAAGATGTAAGCATTCATTTTAATAATGCTTAATACTAATATAAAATTATTTTTCTTAAATGTTCGGAATCAAATACTAGGCCAAGCACCTCCTTGCCATCATTTTGCAGTTTCTGATTGGTCTCGGTCACCTGACCCTGAAAAAGACAGAGCAACCAATTATCAGAAAGCAATTAAAGCAAAAATCACATACAGGAGCTATACAGTTTTAGGATTTGTTCAGGTACATAAACACACAAGAGGTTTTAAATCTGTTCAGACTAGGCATGGGCTGGTATAAGATTCTGACGGCATGATAACCTTGGATAAAAATATCACGGTTTCACAGTTTCACGATATTGTGATTACTGCTCTAAAATATATTCTTTTAATTGTCTGGGTAAAAAACAAAAACATTTTTCCTTTTTAAACACAATAAATTTTATTTTGAGAAACATTTATAATATTTTGGAACAGTAAACATGTCAGGCTAAATAATTCAAATCAATTATTAACTTCTGCTGTCTACATTTATTTCAAAAACTGATTTTTTTTACAGTTTAAAACAGCATCTTTGGATATCTTTTCTGCTGGAGATACTGTTGTCCTAAAAAACAAATAAAACATACCTTACGAACTGTATTGCAGAAAATTTTGACGTTTTAAAACCTTGACTTTTGCAAACTGTGGTATACCTTGAAAACGGTTATAGTCTCATGCCTAGTTCAGATTATCCTGTACTATAATGCTTTTCTCTTTCTGCACCTTCAGTTTCTGAGCTTCTCCGCGCACTTTGAGCAGCTCAGTAATGGAGTCCACAAAGCCCTGGAAGTGATGGTTGCACATCTTCTCAATTTCACGGTCGTGGTTGCGGATCCGACCCTCCAGCTTCTCCATGAAGAGTCCATGTTCCTGTCCATCATAAACGGACCTTTCAGAAGACAAAACAAAACAAGAGTGTCAATCTTACAAAGAAGCTACATGACATATCCGGGTCAAAGACTCATTTTGTTGTCCACATACTAAATTCTACATATTATTTCATATGTTAATTTCTAAATTGATGGATGTCTTTTAAATTTTTTTAAATAACATTTTTAAAATTAAATATAAAATAAAAAAGATTCTACGCTTAATTTTTATTTAAAAAAATTATGTGATAAAAATGTGATCTAAATCAATGTTTTTCTGAAGTGCTAAAATAAGCAGGGGACTTTCATCTTGAATATGCAGTTTGTCAGTAGTAACAAAACCAAAGTATGAAGGTCATTATAATTTGCTTGGGAAAAAAATGAAATAAAACATGACACATTCTAATGCAGGGGGAACACATTTAAACTGTATTATACTTCATTTTATGCTTGAAAACACATTTTCATCTTTTCCGAAATAAATGACCATTACATTACTGCTGATTGTCTATGCAAGTGGGCAAAGAAAAAGACGTTACAATTGAAACAATTTCAATCAAAGTGAGGGCACACAGTGAGGAAAACATTCAGTCTTTCGGTTTCAATTGTCGGTGATACAAGGCGTTTACCACAAGATGGCAGTAGAAGATGTAAAAATAAACATCAAGAACCTGAAAATTCGCATTTAACAACAGCTAGTAGGTGCAAATATTTTTCCTTTCCATTTGAAATCAGACCAAACTTAACAACTGGTAAAAGTTCTTTCAAAACGTATGCAATAATGACTAATATTCAACATTTTTCCCAAATAAAAAAAGAAATAAAGAAAAGAAACAAAATTAATAATGTCCAAAAAAAAAACTCTTCTATACTTCACAGAAATCTTTCCTTAAAAACAATAATAATAATAATAAATAAATATTATGGTAAGATTACAATAAAATACAATACAATAAATCATTGAAATAAACAAAATCAATGAAATATATTCTATTCACAGTATCTAAAGTATCTATCTTACCAAAGACATTGCCAACAAATGCATAGAATAAAATGCCAAGATCAATCTGATTAAAATCAGCCCAAGATCTCTAATCTTCGGAATGGTCAATGAAAACAGGTTTGAGGAGAATGAAGATGGATCATATCCTGGGTGTTTTCTACTTCAACATTAATTCGGGTACATCTGAAAACTGCATATCTAAATGTGATTAGTATGTGAATATATTAACGCTATAACAAATTCATATCAGTATAAACAAAGGTCTATCTGTTTAGAATCACATGACTTCACAGACCTTAATCTTCACAATCTACACACTATAGCACAAAAAAACTTGATCATGTGACAAAAATGCCATCTCAGTGCAGCCTGAAGACCAAAACAGAGAAAAAGATGAAGTTTTACATGCGTCGCTTTCTCATGATCACATGTAACTTAATCCTGTTTAACAAACAGAAGCGCTGTCCTGATCAACAAAACACAAACTAAATGAGGACACAAACATGTCAGCACATGCTTCACCTGAGTCTTCCTGTGGCTCAGGAAATGTCCTCTTTCTATTAGCACAGTCTTTGACGTCACTGATCACCTCTTCCACAAACCAAGACCGCAGGGCAGGGCAGGGTTGTGCAATATGACCATACATATCATATGGACAAAATAAAAAGTCTTTCCTTTGATATTTTGCTATATAAATTATATCATGGTGTCAAAAAATCCATTGTTTAGGATAAAACATTTTTATGCAGACAGAAACATAAATGCAATCTTGAAAGTACAACGTTTAGAGTTTGCATTTATTTAGCCATATCTGTATGTTTATTCACCTGTAATCATCAGCTTCTGAAAAGTTTTAAATTTCATCAAAATTTATTGAATACTTCGACATTTTTAGTCAAATATTTGCCCTGAAGTTCTAAATTAAGTGAGACATATAACCACATACGAATGAGAAATGTCCGAGTATAGAATTTAAAATGTCTTTTACATGTGGCCAATATATCATTTATTCATTCATTTTCTTTTCGGCTTAGTCCCTTTATTAATCTAGGGTCGCCACAGAGGAATGAACCACCAACTTATCCAGCATATGTTTTACGCAGCCCTTCCAGCTGCAACCCATCACTGGGAAACATCCATACACACTCATTCAAACACACCTGCACTATGGACAATTTAGCCTATCCAATTCACCTGTCCCACATGTTATGGACTGTGGGGGAAACTGGAGCACCCGGATCCCACACCAACACGGGGAGAACATGCAAACTCCACACAGAAATGCCAACTGACCCCACCGGGGCTCGAATCAGCAAACTTCTTGCTGTGAGGCGATTGTGCTACCCACTGCACCATAGGGGTGTCAAAATTATTTGTTTCTTCGGTGCAACGCGATGCGGACACGGACAATTCGGTATCGGTTCAGTAATAATCCTAAACGGTTATGTATTGACGTCATTTATCTCATATGCACTATGTCACGGTAGCTTATATGGCGAGGCAGGTGAGCGCGAGTATTTACAGCGCTCCAACTACTTAAAAACGCAGAAACTGTGCACATTCACTGCGTGTGTGTTTGCTGGATCAGTCTTACACTGACACTTACAACAGAAGCCCATATTTTATTGCGATTGAGAATAAAAGTAAACTTAATTTCTCTTTCTCTCACTGCGGCTTATTTGACCTGTTGGCGTGACTTTTCCTCTCCTTTCGGCTTTTTTACAGCGATACTTCTGGATACAGACACGAGCTTGTGCCTGCAGAGTTTTCTCCACTGTGTCTATCATGGATCAGCCGTGATCGCAGCTGCCGTTTATCAGTGTCATTCATCTGTGAAGAGCGCAGTGAGCCAGGGGTGCACCACCGACAATAAGACAACTTGTATTGTGATTTGAGAGTTTGGTCACATCCCTTTACCCTACTGCAGGGTGAAATAAGCACTTAAATTCAGCTGTTTTATCTGTAGTTAGAGGAAGATGCTTGAAGGAAATGAGAGGGCTTTACAGGAAAAAAAATGAACACTGTGAGAGACAAATGAGCAGACAAGATGCAGTTAGTCATGAAATGTTTAAAAATACTCTATCCGGACCAAAATAACTAGTCAGGGAAACAAGACATGGAAACTATGACCATCTTTTCATTATTATAGTCACATACATCTATGTGAAACACCTTTTTTTCCCCCCAATCGAGACTGGGGATGCACAATAAACTGATAAGAAATCACAATCCAGATTAATCAAAAGCTGAAATTAGCTATGTATCTATAAACTTATTTTATGCGGATTTTGAAATATTTAGCTTTTTTTTTTAACTAAATTGTTTTTGCTAAAAAAAAAAAAACTTAACGAAAATGGCAAGATACACATTAAAAAAAACACAACTTAATTAATGGACAAACCAACAGACCGATCACATTGCACAACATCTGAAATGTTGTTTTGGTCATTCTAAAATTAGCCAAAGTCTATCCTCACAGTTTTTTGTATTATTATTACATCCAGAACTGTCCCAAAGTGGAGCCCAAAGTCATTCAATGCATACATTGCGCATCTTATCTTCGTTAGGCTTCTCCTAACCAGCTATTTAAATTTCTCTTTTTGATATTTGGTGCCAGTTTATGAGGAAGTGATGATTTTGCTCTCTTTGCCTCATTGGATGGAAACTGTGCTTTATTCGCAAATGTTGTATACAATATTCCAGCTTTGCGCATTAAAGTTTAATTCAAATCTGGAAACACCGCGATTGTCATGCACATCTTGTCAGGTGTGATAAATAGGAAACTCCAAATACCCATAAAGAACAAACCAGAACACACCTATAATGGCTGCTGAGTAAACACAAGATTGCTTTCAGTGATTCAATGTGACTAGAAATCAAACGACTAAAGAAGAATCTCACAGAAAGATTTATGACAAATTATGAAAAAAATAACAATTTAAGCATTTCGAAAGCAACGAGAGCTATTTTGGCATGCTCTGCTTGTTCCTCTTCTGATGTATTTATATGTACTTCTGAGCATTATGGGTATTGTAGTTTTTCTGCACGAATTCCAATTGTATTTTAAAAAAGGTTGAACTAAAGAAAACGCGAGTTAATGGAAGCATTCAATTACCTTTCTTTTTTAATAGGTCTGTCTTTAATATTTGATCAGTTATCATTAAAAATCTATTATTCTATGAACAAAACTAATAGAATTTTTACTTCCAAAACTGGACTGTTGCTCTTTGTTGCCCAGAAGTCACATACACAGATAAATTATAGTTGGAATTCGAGGCACTGTTAACAGATAACGGTGTTGCCTGGCTGCCAGTTTCTCAATGGCTAGACGTTTGTTTGTTCATTTGTCAGTTTTGGCATTCTATTTAATATATATATATACACTATCTGACAAAAGTCTTGTTGCCTACCAAAGTTTTAGGAACAACAAATAATAACTTGACTTCTAGTTGATCATTTAGTATCAGAAATGGCTTATATGAAAGGCAAACGCCTCTAGATTACGCTTATTTTAGCCAAACAAAATATGATCATGCCTTGATTTTTAATTATTTAATTAGGACAGTAAACTCTGACTTTGCTTAGACAAAAGTTTCGTCACGTAACAGAAATAACAGTATAGAATACAGTATAGAATATAAAGTCATGCTGCAGTGGAAAAAGAATTAATATTGTGTTTGACTCCCATGAGCTTGGAGGACTGCATCCATACATCTCTGCAATGACTCAAATAACTTATTAATAAAGTCATCTGGAATGGCAAAGAAACTGTTCTTACAGGACTCCCAGAGTTCATCAACATTCTTTGGATTCATTTGCAATGCCTCCTCCTCTATCTTACCCCAGACATGCTCAATAATGTTCATATCTGGTGACTGGGCTGGCCAATCCTTGAGTTCCTTAACGTTCTTTACCTCAGGCTGTTGATGTTGCCATCCACTTTGCAGATCTCTCGCATGCCCCTATACTGAATGTAACCCCAACCCATGATTTTTCCTCCACCAAACTTGACAGATTTCTATAGGAATCTTGGGTCCACGTGGGTTCCAATAGGCCTTCTGCAGTATTTGTGATGATTTGTAGGATGCAGTTCAACAGATTAATAATCAGAAAAATCTACCTTCTGCCACTTTTCCAAATGATCATCTAGAAGTCAAGTTATTATTTGTTGCTCTTACGGGTCGGTCTGACCGACCGACCGACCGATTCTGCTCCTCTTATCCAGCAATTGCTTCCAGTCTCAACTGACACAATTTTATTGAATAAAATCAAAAGTTGACAAATATTTCTACAGTTGACATTTGACTGTTAATAAACATATCTTATTGTATATTTTGCTTATTGCCATATCAGCTACTTGGTTATCTTTATGGCAAAAATGTGTTCAGAATAATACAAATATAACAAATACAATTCAATTCATCTTTATTTCTATAGCGCTTTTACAATGCAGATTGTGTCAAAGCAACTTAACATAGAAGTTCTAGTAAATTGAAACTGTGTCAGTCCAGTTTTCAGAGTTAAAGTTCAGTTTAGTTCAGTTCAGTGTGGTTTACTTCAATTAATTCAATTCAATAAAATACAACCAATCAAACAGACAACAAACACAAGCTGTATTACATTATAGCTTTTAGATTAATATTAGGAAAATTTATTAAACACAAGTGAGTTTTATGAGCCAAACACAAAAAGCAAGACAGTCCAATAAAATATGACTGGTAAAAAAGTTAATAAAATATAGTAAATGAAAAGGAAGTTATCCAACACCAAAACATCATGGAAATAAAGGTCATCTTTAAAAACTCTGTTGCACAATTTATTAAACAAGAGTCGCAAAAACAAACAGGAATGGGAACAAAAATCTAAAGAGCACAGCTGCAGTGGTCCAGCTGTGTGAGACTGTGCAGCATCTGGCTCAAGAACACCTTACAGTGCAGTAATAAAAAACAATTAGAAATCACAAATCAGACTTAATCTCATCAATGATCAACCGTAAAAGTCAAAATAACATTAGTCTGTATTAGAAATATCTCCCTACTGACTATATGAACATATTTAGTCCACTGGTTTTCAACCCAGGTCAACCGTGAATCAGCCTTTGTTGACTGGCCAACAGTTTTCTCCCCCATAGTTACAAGTACTATTGGGAAACAGGCCAGTGTTCCCTAAACTGAAATGTAATATCCTCCTTGGAAAAAAACTGGAGCCTGACATTTTCACTCCCCAGAAGAGAAGCAGAGAAGAAATAATGAATATGCAAGAGAAAGGGAAAGAAAAGCTATTCACCTACTAAAACAAGGCAAACAAATCACAAATTTTTCATTGCCAAACTAAAAAAAGTAGAGAATATTCAGAAAAGCTTAGCAAATAAAGGGCCAATTACACTTCTTAAGTGTGTTTTAGAGTGTGTTTAACCAGTGTGTTCTAACATCACCATTTCTATTCCTAAAAAAACACTATTGTACACAAGTTTAGGGTCAGTAAAATTGTCTCTAATAGTTTATTACTTCTATTCAGCAATAATTTATAATCTTACAAAATATTCAGTTTCAAATAACATTTTAATAAAACTTGCTCATCCAAAATGTATCACTGTTTCAACAAAAATATTAAAAATGTCCCATGAAATTAAAATAAAGTTTTATAAATGTTAGTATCAGTATTATTCATTTTAGGATATCTATAAGCTAGTGTGCTCCAAACAGTGACAAATATCACATTTAGAAGATACAAAACTGATATCAACAAGATGTAAAGCTTGTAGATTGTCACTTCCGCCTAAATGGATCAATGGTTTTATTGACCTCATAGTTTCTCATCACATCATAACCAATCAAATGCTCTCTAGTGTCTGACATGCCCCGTCCCCTTTAAGGTGCTTTTCATTTGATGCACTTGAGCTCAACCACTCTCACTGGCAGAGCGGTGATAAAAACAAAACACGATTGGCTGTTTCTTAAAAAGGAGAGGAGCTACATTATGACCGGTGTTTTGGTTGAAATTACGTCAAACATAAAATAAAATATTTCAATGCACTTCACAGGACCTTTAAGCAGCACAACTGCTTCTTTACTAAATGACAATTATTGGAAAAGTTTTGAAAACCAAACTAGCATATTAGAATGTATCATGTAATAGTGAAGATCATGTGATCCAGTTTTAGAAACCAGTTATTTTAAATGGTAACATTATTTCACGATATTAGTTTTATATAAATATACTGAATCTTATTAAACAAGCTAAATTCATTCAGTCTACAAATAACTATGCTTTGAGCTGTGCATGTGTGTACTTGTTTATGTGGTTTACGAGGACACAAATTCGTATAAAATCCTGGATATGATGTTGGTATGGTTGAGGTGGCTTATGAAGACATGTCTTATGTCCTCGTAATTCAAAAAGGTTAAGTCCAACAATGATTTCCCAACCCTTTCCCCCAAAAAAGTTTATGTATTTTTTATTATTGTGAATTAGCTTATGAAATAAATGAGGATAGGGCATCACGGTGGCGCAGTGGGTAGCGCTGTAGCCTGACAGCAAGAAGGTCACTAGTTCGAGACCTGGCTGGGTCAGTTGGCATTTCTGTGTGAAGTTTGCATGATCTCGCCGTGTCGGCGTGGGTTTCCTCTGGGTGCTCTGGTTTCCCCCACAAGTCCAAAGGCATGCGCTATACGTGAATTGAATAAGCTAAATTGGCCGTAGTGTATGCTGGATAAGTTGGTGGTTCATTCCGCTGTGGCGACCTCTGAATAATAAAAGGAACAAGCCAAAAATAAATAAATAAATGAATGAAAGTAACAAATAAAACAAAAAAAACAAGTTGTTAAATTAGGCACCAACTACTAGAGACTCGGCACTCCGATCTCTGCTATTTTGTTTTAAAATCATGTGTTAAATATAGCTGTTATTTGATTTTATGCTTTATTGTTTTTATTATTGTTTGATTAAACATTCAAAGGCTGAATTGTGAACATGGAATTGTACATTTTGTAACTTGTAATGTTTTGCATTCAGTGATATTATTGTATTTACAATTTATAATAATAATATTAATAATGATAATAGTTGTAACAAGTAATTGAAAACAAATACTTTGTGAAACATTAGGTAAGATCACACTGAAGCCAATTCATTTGGCAACTGAAATCAAACGGATTTGCGCAGTAGATTTTCTAACAGTAATGAAAGTGATGTTCAAGTAACATAACTAAATTGTGTGGAACATGAGATTAAATCACATCAGAAAGACACACAAATAAAAAAATCTAATTGAAGCTAACTACACTGTAAAAATGCAGGGTTGCACACAATTCCTTCATGTTCTCCCAACACAAATCTATTAAGTTGAGTTAAATGTTTTTACAAATTTAAGTGGACTGAACATACACCAATTAAGTGGTTTCCAAAAAGGCTAAGAATTGTGTTGATTAAACACATTTTAAATAAGTAATTTGATCAAGCAGGAAAAGTATTTTTTTAATAACCTGTAATCGGTCCCTGCCTAAAATCAAATATTCATGTTGAATTTACACAAACAAATTGCTTTCCAAGCAATGAAACCATATTGTGGTTTGTTGAAAGTGCTATATAAATAAATTGAGTTGAGTTGAGTGTTAAAGTAACATAATTAAATCACATGGAACCGCTGAACACAAATCAAGTAAACCCAATGCACTTTTTCAGTGCAGGGTAAAGCAATATAATAAGTAGTTTTTACAGTATAAAATACATTACGTCCTTGTAAACTACATATTCAAGTGTGTGTGTGTGTGTGTGTGTGTGTGTGTGTGTGTGTGTGCGTGTGTGTGCATGTGTGTTGACCTGTTACACGGCATTCCTATTCATAAGATTTCCTCTGCAAACAGTCGTCACCCTCAACCAACTTTAGGGAAACCTGTGCTTATGTGTGCTATGATGTCATATCCTGTTAGCTGACTGAAATCTAGAGATAGCTCAATGGCAGCTGGGAAACAGAATGGATCGGAAATAGAGGAGAGGATCTAATCTTAGCTGCCACACAAACACACGTCAGCTCCTCAACAGCACCAACAATAGCAGCAGGTTTTTTTCTGTCTGTGACGTAATAGCACACCTACACATGTATTTACAGAACAACAATAATGCATGACACATTTGGAGAGGATGACATGCAATTATTTTTCACCTAATAATTTGTTACATATGTTTGAATACAAGTTGTTAGGTTGCTAAAACAAACAATAAATGCAACATAACATTTAACAAATACACAAATGAATTAGATTGTATTTTTCAGGCAGATTGAGACCAAATTCAACGTTCAGGTCAAGAAACGATACAGAAATGCAATCATTAAATGTGATTGCCTAGTCATTGTGTCAGTGTATACAGTTGAAGTCAGAATTATTACCCCCCCCTGAATTATTAGCCTTCTGTTTCTTTTTTTTCTCCCTACGTTCTGTTTAACAGAGAGAACACATTTCCAATCATAATAGTTTTAATAACTCATTTCTAATAACTGATTTCTTTTGTCTTCGCCATGATGACAGTAAATAATATTTGACTAGATATTTTTCAAGACACTTCTATACAGCTTAAAGTGACATTTAAAGGCTTAACTAGGTTAATTAGGTTAACTAGTCAGGTTAGGGTAATTAGGCAAGTTATTGTAAAATGATGGTTTGTTCTGTAGACCAGTGTTTCCCAACCCTGTTCCTGAAGGCACACCAACAGTACACATTTTCAACCTCTCCCTAATCAACACACCTGAATCAACTTATCATAACATCAGAAGAGACTCCAACACCTGAAGTTAATGGGTCAGAAAAGGGAGACATCCAAAATATGTACTGTTGGTGTGCCTCCAGGAACAGGGTTGGGAAACACTGCTGTAGATTATCGGAAAAAAATATAAAGCTTAAAGGGGGCTAATAATTATGACCTTAAAATGTTTTTTAAAACATTAAAAACTGCTTTTATTCTATCTGAAATAAAACAAATAAGAGTTTGTCCAGAAGAAAAAAACATTCTCAAACATACTGTGAAAATTTCCTTGCTCTGTTAAACCTCATTTGGGAAATATTTAAAAAAGAAAGAAAAATTCAAAGGGGGGGCTAATAATTCTGTTTATTGATTAAAAAAAAACTGTATATTGATAAAAATGATCTAAACCATCTAAAATTTCTTCTGATTTATTGTGTTTACTGATAAAAGGTAACTAAATAAACCAAAAGATAACCCAAAAGACACTAGAAAATATACAGAAATTTGGTCAAAGAAAAAAAACATGTGATACGCTTATTCTGTGATTCAAGGATGTTAATTGGATTAATAGACACATTGAACATATGTTGATGTTAGTAGTTTATAACAACATGTTGTCTAGGTTAATTAACCAACTACTTTTTCTGTTATTTGTATGATTTATTTTCATATATTATTCCTTACATATTTACTTCAATGTGCTGTTTACAAGCTACTTTGTGTTAAACAGCACTTTCTTAAACTCTCACTCATTCACTATCCTTCGGCTTTGTCCTTGATTTATCAGGGGTCGCAACAGCGGAATACACCGCCAATTACTCTGAAATATGTTTTACGCAGTGGATGTCCTTCCAGCCACAACCCAGCACTGGGAAACACCCATACACTATCTCATTCACACACACACACACACACACACACTTTCTCCAATTCACTTTGATAAACTGTAGGTTTGTAGATTGTGCGCACGATTAAACTAATAATATATAAATGTATTTATAATTTATACATTTAAATATATGAATTCTTGTGCTGTGAAGTAAATCTAAAAATTGTGCATGGAAAGCATTGGCAGTGCACCATGAATGTCATTAAAATCAATATGAAAATTGTTATGCTATCTAATTGTAAAGGTTTTATATATCTATATGTAATATTTTATATCAAAGTTATTTAATTGAATTTAAAATACTGTAGTTAATTTATTAATTTATCATAACTGACAACTTCACTGGAAAATAGTTTTAAATAAACAGTAACAGTGTAGCGTACTCTGCGATTATGTCTTTCTTTGGTGCTATTAAAACCACCAGATTAAACTTGCAGCTCTTTTATGTAATTATAGTAAATCGCATTTTAAATCGCAAATCACAATTTTGATCAGATAAATCACAATTAGACTTTTTCTCAAAATCGTGCAGCCCTTTTCCAAAGTGGAAAATGAACTTCAAAAATCCATGATTCATGAGCTACAGACAACTGTTCATTAAAAGACATTTTGTAGCGAAGTCACCAGTGATGAGAATAACGGTGCTATAAACAAACTTTACTCAGAAATGAGTAATAAAATGAGTTACTGTTTCCCCAGTTCCAAAGCAATAATAACATGTGCATACTATAACTGAGATCACTGAAGTGGTTTTCATGCAAGCAGCGTCTCTCTCAACCATATGACCTTTCTTTCTCTGGGGTGTGTGCGCGTGTGTGATACATAACCAACCAGTGATGATGATTGGTGTGTTTGTGAACGTGGTGTAACTGAGAATGTGATTATTGGCTAAGATAGAGTACATTTCCACGATTGCCAATATGCCAATCAGAGGCAGGGTGCGGGTGTTCACAAAGACACACACTGTCAGTCGCATACATCAACGACCAGGAATCAGATCCAACAAATTCAAAGGTAGCTTTTGCAAACTGGAATATAAGCACCTCTTTTTTTCTTAAAGTTCTAAATCATCTATTGTGTTTTATTGTGCAACTATTGTATTGATATTATTTATAATGATATGTTGAATGGTTGTCTCTAACGTTCACTATGTTTACATGGACATCACTAATCGAATTATTTGCCTTAAACTGAATCAGACAATAATTTTATTAAGGTGTTTACATGAGTTGCTTTTTGAATGTTTCGTACATGATCCCGTATGACATGTTAAAGCACATAATTCGATTAACATCATTGCTTCAGCATGCTATCCACATTTCCTCTGGAGTTTCATGTAATTTTGGGTGTTTCATTTTTAATTTGTCGACTTTAACTGCAGTTAGCAGTTTCACTTTCATTCAGGAACATTTCATGCATGCCCCCCGTGACAAACTAGATATTGGATGCGAGTATGAACTGCTGGAAGAGTAGTTTAAATGGAATTTGATACCGCAAGCCGTATGGTAAAAAAATTAATAAATAAAAAAATACAATTCGCTGTTTACATGGTAGACTTTTAATCAGAGTATTTTCTTAATCAGATTTAAATCAATTATTGGTGTCCACATAAATGTACTCATTGTCCCACAACAACATTAAAACGTGTAGATAAGTGTACAATTTTATATTTATTTTATAGTCATTTGGCAAATTAGCTTTTTTAAGCAACAAAATCGTTACTTTGCCTGGTAATTAGTTACTTTTATAATTATGTTACTCAGTAACTATTTGTGAGAAGTAACTAGTAACTAGAACTGATCACTTTTTAAAGAAAGTGCCCAACACTGATATTCACATACTGTAGCTAGCTACTACTAATAGAAACAAATTCGGAAATTTAATCATTGCTGCACAATAATTGCTTTTTACAACTAAATCGCAGTAGAGATAAGCTTCATCATTTGCTGAGGCATCTGCATGCTGGTACATAACAGGGAGAGAAAGCAAACAGTGTCCGTGACAAAGTCTGGCCATTACTTTCTGCTTTATTGACCCATGACTAAATTCTCCTGTGACAGCGATGGCTGAAGGTACTGAGGTAACGTTAGAAGCTCTAAGAGAGGAAATAATCTTAGCACAGTGCAAATGGCCAAACACTGAAATCTGAGCACTGTCTACAGAGGGAAGAGTTTGCAGTCACTGCAGGATTAATTTGCCCCGTCATGTCAATGGGTTTCATTTTATTAACTATTAGAATTTACTTAGGGAAACAACTGCTCAAATGTCTTTCTTTCATAGTTAACAAGCACCTAATAACACAACCCTTGCATGATCATTCTTAGCATAGTAACACTGTTGTTCAAATGAGAGCAGAGTGGTCATATGATGTGATCATTAGCTATAAGAAGACTGCAAAGCACAAGATACTCAATAGCGAAAACAAACTATGCAGCAGTACAGTAAAGGGATTACAGTTTGAAATATATAATGAGACTGAATTATTACCATTTTTATGTGAACAATATAACCGCTGGGCCATGACTATTATATAAAGGGTTTTGAGCAAGCTAATGGAGCTAGTATTCAGTATTCTGCATGATATTGGAAATAAACTGACTTTGCAATATTTTGTTTTTCTGCAATATTAATTGCAATATGTCAACAAAAGATGACCTAAATAACTCTACTTGGAAACAATTCATACATCTGAATAAAACATAAACAATTTGCAAGTATAGATGAATACAATAGAACAAAAAAAATTGTTTTGTGTTTTAGTCTAAGAGCATTTAAGAACATAAATTTAACATTAATCAAATAACACTGTTTTGTCTCCATTGTATAAATAATTAAATACGCTTTCATCTTTGTGAAATTACTAAAGTTATAATTTACTGGTTTACAGGACATCTTAGGCACACTTGTTAAAACACATCCAAATGAGAATTCACTTCATTAGGGTTAGACTTTGCGATTTGAAATGTGGCTCCTGGTCATTATAATCACAACTCAACATTGCAGAATCACATATTGTGATATCGATGCTGAAACGATATATTGTGCAGCCCTACTTGTACAGGATTTATTAATCATAGTTCGACATTTACTGATGCATTGTAAAAAAATCATGCTATATCATTCATGCTTTTTAGCATTAGTTAATGCACTGTGAGTTAACATAAACTAACAATTAATGAACAACTGTATTTCCATCGTAATACTGTAATAAATGTATTGATCGTTGTTTAAGTAGTAAATGCATTAACTTACATTAACTAATACAAGCTTATTGGTAACCGTTACCATATTCAAAAGGTTTTTTAAACACTTTTGCAACACAAAATTATTACTAACACAAACAAATTTGTATTTGATGTTTACAATTAATTATCTTCAAACATTAACAATAGCTTTTATTTCATAGTCTAATTTGTTCCTTTAATGAAAAAACTGATCTGAGCTAACAAAAATTGTTTGTTTTGATATTCCTATTGTTCTCATTGTACAACAATTTGGATAAAAGATTCTGCAATTATGGTGTATCAAAGCATACTGCTGAAGACCAAAAGCAGCAAAAAAGAAAGAATTCAGATGCACATAAACATGCTAAAAAAAAAAAAAAAAAAAAAAAAGGGCATGTACCAGGAACGATGTGCACGAAAAAAAAACCTGGTGGTCTGGGAAGTAAAGAGAGCAAAGAAAGGTAACATCAGTAACCCCAGAAACCATAATTCCTCTGAAGAAGAAAGGCAGCACGAGTAATGGGAGAGAGTGGTCACGGTTGCAACAGCTGGAGAATATAAGAGAAATATACCCTTCATATTAAGACAGACTGACAAATGTTGTAAGTTGCTGAGAGCAGCACAGAATGTACCCAAGATCTTATTCAAACATATAGAGATGGAGCAAACACTCCATGCAAACAGCAGAGCTCAAAATGTCAATTTTAAATCTCAAAAAACTGATTAGAGAACAGCTTTGTTTACACATTACCAAACAAAAAATTATTTCAACAAACATTAACAAAGGCATTGAAGAAATTTGAACTAATCCTGAAAGGGCATCAGCAAAAATGAATGACGTTTTATATTGTATGACATAATCATAGTCCCTTTTCCAGACAATTTCATTCACAATTTTATCATCATTGCATCCGTTTTGTGTGACCAGTTGGTGAGAGTCATCCAAACAACACGACTGGCTACATTAGTAATTCATTTTGTCTACACTGTAAAAAATGCTGGGTTTCACACAATCCCTTCATGTCATCTTAAAGAGGTGGTCCATTACAATATCACATTTTAATCTTTAGTTGATGTGTGATGTAGCTGTGTGAACAAAAACAACTCTGAATGTAATGCGCTTAAGTTCAATGCAAAGGGAGGACATTGGCTTTTACAGAGTTAGCTTAGCAAAACATACAGCGAACAAAGTTTATAAACTACAAAAAAACATATATATCCGGGTTAGTGATGTTATAAACGCTTCAGGCTACATGCAGACACCTCGTGCAGCGAAGGGGCGTGGCCAGAGGTGTTGTAATGTTATAACAGAGGAAGCTAAAATGTTGTCCAAACGCTGCTATTTCCACGGAGCTTCTTCTGTTTCTGTATTCGGGCTTCCATAGGACATGACACAAAGAGAGAAGTGATTACAATTTTATTTTAATTATGTTCCAGAGGATTATAAAAAAATATACAGCAAGCATGTGACAAAAGACAGCTTCCAGAATCTCTTCCAGTTCAGTGCTGGATTTGGCTAAAAACTCCTCAAAGAAGAAACCGTTTTTAACTATAATAGACTAAGCGTGGACTGTGAGCCATAACCTTTAAATGTTTTTATTGGTAAAATTGATCTATTACATGCACAGTATCTAGCGTTAAAGGTATATTTTGGCAATGACGTAAACAAGGATGTAAACAACAGGAAATGCTGTTTGGCACTGCTAACAATTTAGCTACAAATTCATATTATTCGTCAAACCGCTGTAACACCCCCAATCTTCAGCAGCGCTGCAGTGGTCTCTCTCTATGCAGCCGCTTTCCCTGCGTTCCACATTCTCAATAACAATCTCGCAAAAGATATGTGAACTTTCATATTACTTACACACGCTTATAACCCAAATATATATGAAAGACACTTGTCAGATTTTACTTTAGAGAGGCAGGCGTGAGGTTCAGCTGTGTGCTCTTCATTTTTTGTATAATTCAGGATCAAATTGATACAGCTAACAGCTACTCTGACTGACAGTATTTACACAGCAGAGGCAAAGCATGTGCTAATAGAGGTGTGATGTCCTCTGGTGACGTGGAGCCGATCAGTGAATCACAGCACATTATGTTGGCTGATCCTCTTGAGGGTGGGCTTTTCGGAGGAACTAGGAAATATGACAGTTGTTTTCATGTTAGCTTAGTGACTTGTTATAATTAAAGTAAGGTATATGAAAAAATAATGTGATTTGTACAAACGAAGAATAAGCACACATTGCATCTTATAAACACAACCAAGCCTTAAAAATATACTCTGGATGGACCCCTTTAATGCAAATCGAACAAGTTTTTTTTTACAATTTCAGGTTGATTGAAGGTAAACAATTAGGTTTTCCTCAAAAAAAAACTCAAGAATGTGTTGTTTCAGCTTATTTTAAATAAGTAGTTTGAACAAGCAGCAATATATTTTTGTGAGTATGTATAGCAACTATAGATTTGAGTCAACTCAACTAAAAAAATAACCACAACAGGCAGTTTGATTGCTTCTGAGAAAAAGAGACAAAAAAAGAGGAAGCCATTAAAAGCTTATCGCTTATCACCAAGTACACGGTGGAGAGAAAAGGAAAAAATAATTTCAAACACTTCCCTTACAATACAAAACAAATAGCCCAGACAAGGTAATGCAGCAAGTAAAGCTGGGGAATACTAACATTATTATTCAACTCTCTACTCTGAGGAACAAGATTCAACCTTTGGGCCTGGTCTAGCCAATAGCATCTACTGAATAGACGGGTAGAAAGATAGTAAGGGTCCTATTTGACTGGTCAAGTTTAAACAACCTATGCAACTCAGATTTGCATTGCACATAAAATAAATGTCCTTTACTTCACCCCTCTGCGAGGTTAACATACACTATTATTGCAAAAACAATCCTTTTCCAATATATTGTGCCTAATAATTTTAAGAATAAAATAAAAGCAATTTTGTGTAGCTCTAGCCATAGAATGCTGAATGGCCTTCCACTAAAGGCATGTGAGAGTTTTACAGTGGTGCCTTAAGTAATCTGGGGTGTGTGTATGTGTGTGTGTTCGCTGTGACTCAGCTGGGTGTGGACTTGGCTGCACCTTTTTGGTTTTTGCTTCTATGTTGAGATTCATGACTGCAGAAATATCACATAAGAAATCCTTGCAAAAAACTCAGCTTTTCTCAGCTATGCATGATTTATGTCACTGACTGTCTTTAAACTGAACAGTGAAAAACAAAATGGCAAATTTCTTTTTTATAATTCAAGTATGCCTTCTCAATCAGGGTGCAATTGCAGAAAACCTGAGGTTAAGGTCAAGATATAATAAGAAAAAGTACTGTAAAAACAGAAAAACTGTGTACATAAGTTATTTTCTTTGACTATATGAGACCAGCTGCAGATCTGTCCCAGTCTTGGCGCCCTGAAGGTGGAGATCCTCAAGTGATTTCCTTCATCATCAAGTGTATTGTTTGCAAGCTACCGTGTGTGATTGCGGCTCTATTGTAAAGGTCAGCAGTTGTAAGTCTAAAGATTCCCCCACTGTTCAGAAAGCACACAGAACAAACAGAGGAGATGTGTGATATTTGACTGGTGGTTTGAGGATTAAATGCACACCTCCCCTGTGTTAAAAATGTAAAAAATATGACGATGACAACAATCATATTCATGTTACTTATTTTGAAGCTTAACAGAGCTAAAGTAGTACCAAATTACTTTTTTTGTTTGTTTTTACCTGTACAGCACTCCTTTGACGTCATCAGCATTATAATAATCAAAGGGTCCCAATTATTATAGCTTTTAATTTAAGCCTTTGTGTGATTGTTAAATTGTGAAAGGGTATAAATGTGAGCGTCTTTTAAGAATATGAATTAAATATCTATAATTTAGGGTTTTCTGCAGGTTTCACTAAGTCAAATTTACGACTTTTTAAGACCATTATAAATGAAATTCAGACTTTTACAGGCAAATCGCTAGGATTTGGAAATGGTTATTGTTAGCCACATATTGTAAATAATGTGTCAAAACATAGTTGTGTATATATATATATATATGTGTGTGTGTGTGTGTGTGTGTGTGTGTTTTAGTATCAAAAACTGTTTAAATAAAGGACATTTTGTATGCTGAGAGAAAATTCAGAAATAATGCTTTATTCTTATGCTATTCTTGCAAGAAATCTCTCGAAATATTAAATATATAAGCGTTACTACTTGTTTCAGAATTCTTAGAAAAAAATTTTCTTTTAAAAACTGAACTGATTCATTTTCAGAACATTTTCAGAATTGAATTTATTGAGAACATTTGCTCTACAATGTTTATACACACACACACACACACACACATAAAGTCAAAATTATTAGCCCCCTTTGAATTTTTATTCTTTTTTTTTTTTTCAAATATTTCCCAAATGATGTTTACCAGAGCAAGAAAATTTTCACAGTATTTCTGATAATATTTTTTCTTCTGGAGCAAGTATTATTTGTTTTATTTCGGCTGGAATAAAAGCAGTTTTGAATTTTTTAAACCCATTTTAAGGTCAAAATTATTAGCCCCTTTATGCTATATATAGTCTACAGAACAAACCATCATTATACAATGACTTGCTTAATTACCCTAATCTGCCTAGTTAACCTAATTAACCTGGTTAAGCCTTTAAAGGTCACTTTAAGCTGTATAGAAGTGTCTTTAAAAATCTAGTCAATATTATTTACTGTCATCATGGCAAAGATAAAAGAAATCAGTTTGTTTGTTTTTTTAGATGGATTGTTGGTTGTAGCGATTGCAAAGCTTTACATGGACAAAGGAAAATTAAGACCCGTTTAAAAGTATTTAAGACAAACAACGCCATATTTCAGTGAATTTAAAACTTTTTAAGGCCTAAATTTAAGTTTTGGAAATTTAAAACATTTAAGACCTAGCGGACACCCTGATAATTGCAAAAGCATGGCAAGTAGAACATGTGTTTTTTATTTTATTTTAAAAACCAAAGTAAAAGACTAAAATACTATTTTCCTATTTAAAGTAATCTAATAATTTGTTAATACAATAAACAATTTTAACACGGTGGCTTTTCCTAAACCTTTCACCCCTAAAAAGTTTTTTTTTTACTATTAAGGTGAACTACCCAATAAAATACATGCTAGACTCATTAATGCTCTCTCTAACTCTTTTAAATGTAGCCAATCATAGAAAATGTGAAAGCTAGCTCATTAAATTGTTTTTTTATGCAACCAAAGATTCAGAATCTTTTTAAGTAAATGTGTTGTGTAATATTTCAATAGCTTTGAAACATTGACACCATGCACCACCTCCGTTCTGTCAACAATCAGTCCTTGAGGAAAGCTCTGATGCAATAATTGGCAGTGAAATTCCTCAGGTGAATGCAGAAGAGCCCAAAATATTTACAACATTCCTCTAGCCATTATTGGAACAAAGGAGCGTGTTTCCAAAGCTGTAGCCCTCTCTTCCTTTTTGAAGTGGTAATCACTCGACAGGGGTCAAGACAACAACTGCCCACACAGAGTCCAGAATAACAAGACAGGAGACAGACAAATTCTTCACAAAACTCAAACCATAAGATAATAGCCTGGATGAAACAGACACACAGGGAGAGTGAGTTTGTGATAGATGAGGGTAATATGCAATAACAAGCAGTCAAGTGTCTACAATGCAAGTCGCTGTAGTCCAGCATGTGACAAGAAGCCAGACTACTCACCACTGATACTCAGAATTGCACACATACAGAAGAAATTCATGTCTGAGTCAGGAATCATCTTTTATTTGAGCTCTAATGCTATGTTCACACTGCAAGGCCTAAGGCCCGGGACACACCAAGATGACGGCAAACAACTAGCTCCAATGATCGCGTCTGGACCAAAAAGCTGCACATGAACACACCAAACAGATCAAAGCTGACTGAAGCGAGAACCGCATTCTACGCCTGCAGATAAAGACAACTGAACACTCCATTTGGAAACTTCTGAAATGCACAAAGTGTAAGCAAAGCAGAGTTTAGTATCGTTATAACAATAATTGTCACTCATCTCAGAAGGATTCGCTCATGCAAATATGCCTGATAATCTAAGGTCCAATTCTATTTTTGTACCCCTTCCCCTTGGCCCTTGAAACAGAGTGTGAAGGGGGAATTTACCCCTAAGAAATGGGACACCACTACAACACATCAAATGTCATCACGATCTCTTGCTTCACATCAGACCGACAGTCGCGACTGATGTAGTTTTTCCAGTTGTGTTATTTTTTTTTATTATTAGTCTTAAGTAAATAACCGAAGGCTACGATATTATGTTATCATAACGATATAATGTGGATAATAATATTGTAACTGTACAGTGCCTTTACACGTGGCTATATTTATTTATGTAAACACACAAAACAACATTAACATTATAGCAGACACCGTAAAAAGCTCATTCCCAGCCACTAGACTATTCTAACAAGGTAATCGAGTGTCATCGAGTGACAGATGTGAAAGTATGTTGTGGGGCTACTATACAAGAGTTATTATTAGGGATTAAAGATGGCGAAATTTTGTGGTTTTTATTTTAGCGTTTTTTTAACACTGATGGTAAAACACGAACGCATTATGAATGTATTAAAATATATGCTTGTTTGTTGTAAATATTGTAATAATGACAAAAAAAATACTAATTTGTGCATCTCTTTACTTCCGTGTGCAGCCATGCTGTTGTTGTAAATGGTGTATTCTGGGAAATTTTTGTACCCCTTGGTTCCGAGTGTGGTCCTGAAAAATCTCAGTTTCAAGGGCTATCTAGCCCTTCCCCTTAGCCCTACGCCTTCAAGCTAAAGAGATTTGGGACACCCCTACCCCTTCACGTGAATGCACAAAACAAGGGGTAAGGGTAAGGGCTAAGGGGTAGAATTGGGATTGGGCCTAATAATCCATATCTAGGGTTCAACGCTAAGGATTTTTTCTACCGGCCCGATCAGGTCAGTAGCCGGATACTTGCCCTCCTAAAATTGTTGCTGGCCCCAAACAAAAAAAAATTTAGTTAATAGCTATTACTTAGCCACATTTATTAAAAAATGGGTCAAAAATAACGTCTGTGGATCTATCATTTAAATATTTAAAAAATGCTAAATAATGTATAATGAGCAAATTTCAAAGTGTTATGTAAACAATAAAAGAGCATTATGGAAAATGTGCAGGTATTTTATTGCAGTTCTAAATTATTTTCAAAAAGGTGGCTGACTTGCCAAACTGTGCAAAACATCACTTCATTTTTTTTGTCATGTTGTACCTACGTAAATGTCTGTTTTCTTTTAGCCTCATAATTTGATGTTGCTGCTATGTTGCAGTCTCTTTGCTGTACTGGTTGCAACCAGGTTACGAAAAAAATATTGTGCTCACAACATCCAATCAGATGAGAGGAACCAAAAAGTAGTATGGTGTTTACGACATCACAGAGAAGGTATCATTTATAAGCTTAACAGCTCAAACTATATATCAATTCTAAGACTGTATTTGCACGCAATTGACGAATAGTCACATGCAAATTAAACTTTAGTGACAAGGCAGTAAACTTAAAATTAAACTTTAGTGACTGGCGATCGGGCCAGTAACGATCCTGTATACTGTCCTGAGCGTTCTCATGCTGGCCCCGAGCCGGGCAGTCTTAATGTTGAGCCCTGATATCATTTGCAAAATTTGAGAAATGTTCAAATTAAATCACATTTAAATTATTCGTGCAGCCCTAATAATACATATAAAATAAAATATGTAAACACAAAGTATTGACAAACTCCCAGCATTTCCCTCAGTCTGACGAGAAGTGTCTTGAACACATTAGTACCATCCACTTATCTCCATTCTGCTGCAGACACTAAATAAGGTTGGCAATTTAATCTGCAGTAATGATATACACAGTGATATCGTCCAGCCCTGAATGAAACTGAACAGCTTATTTTACCTCATTTTAAGCAAATAATTTGATCAGCAGCAGCAGCTACTTTTTGGCGAGTGCAAACTTTAAAACTTAAAAAGATGTCAGACCAGGGAAAGACCGAATATTTTTTTCTTCTGTACAAGGCTTAACACTGGAATGTCATTACAAGTCCTGACGTGAAAACACATTATGAAAGATACACTCGCTTCTATGAAAAATAAAAGAAGTTGCTCAATGCAAACCAGGCATGCACCAAGACACATGCAAAAACTACTCTATTTACATATTAAGATATAAAGGAATATTATAACAGAATTTGAGTTAAATGGGAAGAGAAGCAGAACGATCTGGGAAAGCAGACTCATAAAAAGCAGACCAGCCCAGGATATCTCAAACGCACACATAATTTTAGGCCAACACTGAGAAGTCTTGTTAAAACTGCCTTCACATGAGGCCAACTACAGTTCACACACACACTAAAACTTGAGCTTTTCTCATTAGTATGAATTTAAGCTCAACAACATGTCGCAGGAGACATCAACGATCACATGCACACAATATGACACAGCCAGCACATGGCACAAACCAACCTGAACTAACAAAAAACACACTGTTCTTATGAAACCATTGAAGTCACATTCGCTGGCAGTTTTGCCATAAAAAGCAGAAAACTTCAAGTCTTTGGAAAGAGGTACTAAAATAGATATATGAGGATGTTAAACCTGCTTATGTAAACAGAATATACAAAAACTCCTATCGAAGCTTAAACTTAGAGACATTTAAAAAATGCCAACAAAAGGAGCTCAAACAGACATCTAAATGAAGGAGAGAAGAAAAAATCAAAGATAAACAAGAAGTCAATCGAAGTCAGCATTTTAAAAACGTCATCGATTAGCTTGTTTTCAGTCTTGTCTGATAATGTGTTGCACCATCCATTATAAGGCATCTAAAAGCACATCAGAAAGTGAAAGGCTGTCCAGTGTCTTTAAATTAGCACTTAAGAAAACATGCAGAGCACACAGTCCATTAAATCTTACTTTTCTACTTGACCTGACAGTATGATACATGGGAAATCTGCATTACCCGAGGTCATTTATAATGTGTTTGTATTAGGGCTGCACAATATATCGCTTTAGCATCGATATCACAATGTGATCATTCGCAATAGACATATTGCAGGATTTGCAATGTTGAATCTGGATATAGTTTATTATAGTGTTTTCGAGGCCTGTGGTTGTATGAGGATTTTGAAAGCTTTCAGGCATAAGACATTTTACAGTTTTAAACTGAAAAAGTTGATTTTATTGAATTATTATTACAACGAGACTATGCAGTATTAACTTACATTTGATTGTTCATATACTGTTTACTTGATACGTTAGATTCGGAAGACCATAAAACACTGTTTATTTACTTGTATTTAGTTTCTTTATTGCATTTATCTCTGCACAATCTACAGAATCATCCCAATCAATCCCTAAGATATCAATTATTTTATAATTCCAAATATTTCACCAGATATTAAGTCATCGGGTGAAATTGCATTGATATTGCAATATATATCGTAGGGCTGTGCAATTCAATTTCGATTTTGGTTTTCCAACAATTATTAAAAAAACTTTAATTGAGGTTAAACAATTATTGCTTTTTCACATGAAAATTAGTAAATTTTACTGAACTGACTTTTGCAGTGGGAGTGCTTCATTTATGATGTGTATTTGATTCATTCATACTTTAATACATTCTAATTTATGATAAATGTATATCTCCAAACTTTTGGACATAGGCCCACTGATAATCGTTTTAAATAATTGTGATTACAATTATGAATACTGAAGGAAACATAAGGATAAACATAAACATGATAATCACGTTTTGGCGAGCCATGGTGCAACCAAGAAAAAGGAAAATGAACAGTGAGTGCAGGAAATTTCAGTCACGTTGGGGCAAAGAATATTTCTTCACAGAGGTCAGCAGGAAATGTGTCTGTTTAATTTGACAGTAATCAGTTGCAGTAATAAAGGAATAGAATATTAAAAGACATTATGAAACAAAACATCAGGTCTTCAGCTCTTACACTGGTGCCAAACGAGATCAAAAAGTAAAACAATTGGCAGCTGTCCTATCAGCTCAACAACAGCATTTTTTTCACGCTAATAAAGTGCAAGAAAATTCTATGCTGGCTAGTTGTGAGGTAGCTCAGGTAATCGCGCAGCACAGGAATCCCTTCACTGAAGGAGAATTTATATAGGAGTGTCTGATGAGTGTTGCGACTGTAATTTGCCCAGAGAAGATTCAAGATTTTAAAAAATGTAAGTCTTTCTAGAAACACAGTTGGACAACGAATTAAAATAACTCCATAATAATACATACACACACATATATGCGTGCCTGTGTGATGTATGTAAAATTTGGCCCGAGACAACGTGTTTTTTTTTTTGTTTTTTTTTGCATCTGGCCCTCGGCCCAAAAAGTTTAGACAGCCCTGCGTTATTGGGTACGTTTTTTTATAAATATGCATGAAGATAACAGTAATATAAATGTGTAGCTACACGATGCCTCAACATTTTGGTGTCTGTTAAGTTGTTAATACCAAAATAAAAATAGACAGTTCCTTATATCATGCTTTCATTTTGATTTTAGGATAGTGAAACAACGTAGCCAGGGTGATGTGAACGAGGTTATAAAGTACACGGTTCCCTTTGAAGAGTTGCCCGCCTTGTCCTCAGGAGTTTGTTTTCTATATTAAACTTGCAAACTCTGAACTTAGGAGAACTTAGAAAGAGAGGATGCAAGACTAAACTCTGTATACTTGATATTGAGAAAAAGCACCAATTAGATGCGAATGTCTGCAGCCACGCCTCTATTTTTTTCGATGTCTCCATTTTCCCCCATCCACACTGAGACGGAGCAGCAACGATTTAAAACCAATACTGCCTCTTCAGGAATTTCAAAACGCTCCATTTTCGCAGCTCAAAAACTCCGGGGTAGTGTGGACGGAAGGCATAACCGTAGCAAAACTTATGCATTTTAAAACTAAAACATATTAGAGTAAATAGGGCCTCTGTCGTCACAGTGTGCAGTTGCATTTTGGTAGGGGCTGCATTGAACTTCACTTTTAAAGATGCACTCGCAAACCTTTCCAAGCACTTCACCTTGGGGAAATCCCCGCTGTCATTTAAAAGCTTTGTCAAGTGAAAGAGGGAGCTTACATAAACATGCCTTCGACCACCCAATTTTGATAGAGGGAGCAGGTCTGCTTCATATGTCCACTTTAGCACTGTATGTCCCAGAATGCAATGCCATTGTAACGTCTTAACAGTGAAGTTTCCATGTGTTTTTGAGGGTCAAGAACATTTCATGTAAACTCATTCAGATGTTCGGCCAGTTGTGGTCATTTGAGTAACGCAACAAAGTAAACGAGACAGAGAAAATTAGAAAGTGAAGAGCATAAAAACTTCGGACTGGAATGTGGGAAGGGTATGCCGGACCATACACTCAATTCAGAAGTATACATTTTCCCTTAGGAGAATGGATACAGGGGGCACAGTGGCTCAGTGGTTAGCACTGTTGCCTTATAGCAAGAAAGTTGCTGGTTTGAGCCACGCTGGGTCAGTTGGCGTTTCTGTGTGAAGTGTGTATGTTCTCCCTGTGTTTGCGTGGGTTTCCTCCGGTGTGCTCCGGTTTCCTCCACATTCCAAAGACATGCAGTACAGGTGAATTGGGTAAACTAAATTGGCTGTAGTGTACTTGTGTAAACGTGAGCGTGTGTGGGTGTTTTTCCTAGTACAGGGTTGCAGCTGGAAGGTCATCCGCTGCTTAAAACATATGCTGGATAAGTTGGCGGTTCATTCCGCTGTGGCGCTGTGGTAATAAATAAAGAAACTAAGCTGAAGGAAAGTGAATAAATGAATGAATGAATGAATGAATGAGAGTGGATATCAATCATGTAAAAATGGCTTCATTAGTCCCCCAATACCAGTTCTTGACAAGTATTATTGATGACTGTGAAACAAACAGCGCAGGATGAGTTAAATGTCAATTTGGAATACTTACAGATACAAATATGCCTTTAACTTAGTATGTATGTGAGCATGCAGCGAATATATGCAAAAGTTATGCCTTGCTTAGAACTAAAACCGCATCCTTCACCATCAATTTTATTCCTCAGTGAAAAAGGACAATGAAGAAAGCGAGGAAAACATGTTAAAGATCGGGGGAAAGTGAGATTTCTATGGTGCTTGGGAGATCTAAATGTCCATTTGGCATTTTAAATTCTAATGCACTCCTCGCTCCATCTTGCTCTAATAACTGTAAAAGAAAGCAGAGAACTTTTCTGCATTCCAGCGAAAAATCCACTCAATTTCTCTCATATGTGTTCCCTTGGTCTTCTCTGCGTCTCCGCACACTGTCCTTGAAGCGGTGTCCATACACAGTGTTCCTCTGGCATCAACAAAAGCGACCTAAAACGATCTTTGATTCAGAACAGATTGGTAGCTCTCTCTTTCCTCCAGACTAGATGACTAGATGGTCAGAGATAAGATGAAAGGAAAAACTGGGAAAAGTGCATTAAACTAAAGAAGAACAAGGCCTTTGTCCTTCCCTCAGAGAGCTCATGTTGAAAGCCAGCTGTGACCGTCGGGTCAGACGCAAGCGCATGATGCAGCTGTCAAACACTAGTTGTGATGCACCTCCAGGCTTCATTCAGATATGAGCGCTCACTACACACACAAACACACACACACACAAACAAACAAACACCTGTTTCATGGCAGTCTCTCCGATCTTATCCGAATGCTTGCGGATGCTCTCCAGGAAGTCTTTGAGGTCAGACATGGAGACGTCTCTGATGTGCGTGCGCAGACGTGGGATATTCTCTGCCATGATGGTGCAGAAACGATAGGATCCTGCTTGGGGCAAACAGCTCTCCTCCAACTGTTCCAGGGTCCGTAGGGCTGGGTAGTATCTGGTGTGGGAAGGGTCAGAAATTATGGATACAGGAAATGTTGCATATACATGCATTTTGATGACATTATGATGAATAGTAATGCATTTTTCTGGTGGCTCAATGGAAAAAATGTTTTTCCATTTTCAGCAGCCACAAAGAAACCGGTTTGTTTTAACAGGGTTTCTGCAAATGTAAGACTTTAAGACATTTTTAAGACCAGAAAGAATGAAATTTTAGACTTCTATAGGGATAAATGCTCAGGATTTTTTAATGGACCAGCAGAAAAAAAATGTACTTGCCCCATCAAAATATTATAATTACTTCTTTCTTAGCAACATTTTTTGAATAATGTATCAAAACAAGCAGACCCTAGTTGTTTACATACATTTTTTTCAACATAACTTAAAAGACTGTTATACTAGTTATGAATAGAGTTTTGCTAAACGTTTTATTGAGATGTATTGTTGGTGAGTGTGTTGGATCGAGTTGGTAGCTTTAGATGAACAAAGGAAAATTAAGACCGATTTAATAGGATGTAGAACCTACAAAACTTTATTTCAGTCAATTTTGGGGTCAGGTGTTTTTTTTTTAAGAAAATAATTCTGTTCATCAAGGTGCCATTTATTAAATTGAAAAAAAATGTTAAACTGTTAAATATTTATTTATTAAATATTTATTTATTTATTACTTATTGTATGTAGTTTCCAATTAAAGGATTACTCCAGTCATTATTACTTTTATTACTATTACCATTAATAATAATAGTAACATATATTATTATTATTATTATTAACAATAACAATTAATTAATTAGTATGTTAATTAACAATTAATTAATAATTAGAGTGATTTCTGAAGGATCATGTGACTGAAGATGGGAGTAATGAACCTTATTCATTCAGCCTGAAGTTAAGGTCATCAAACTTTCACAATTTCTACAATTCTTATCAACCATCTCTATTATAATAATTTGTACATTGATGACACATATCTCAGTAGAATACAGATGTAATCCAGACGTACTTGCAAAAGTACATGGCAACAAAAATTACGAAGTAAAAACGCACCAGGAGGGTAAATACAGTCCCGTTGACTGACCCAAAAGCCTCCAAAACTCTCCCCAGGCTATACTTACTGTTGAGACTTGCGCTCGCACTGCATGTTTTAACCTTTGGTTAAAGACTTAGATCTCAGCATGATAGCAATTTAACCCAATCAAGATGATCTCAGAGATGAGCTATGCTCATCACACACACACTCAATACAGCATCACAGTCACGCAACATTACACAGCAGACCCGACGCCGGAGAGAGAGTCTCTCTTGGCCGACCCTGCCGCTACCTCCAGGCTAATGGCAAAACCAAGCACACGAGAGAGATGGAGAAACACGGAGAGCAGAGATAAATAAAAACCAAAATGGATGGAAAAGTTGCAGTCCAAGCTGATCTTCAGGTCACACAGAGGACACCACAAGACGGCACAACTAATGCTTAAAAGTGGCACAATTTAGGTGGACTACTTTAATTATCCACATAAATGGGCCCCTTTAGAGGGACCACTTTCATAAAAAAAAAAAAAAAGTATTTACATAGATTTTAAGTTTTAATGTTGAAAATAATTATTCTGCATTAAGAATATTCCCTTTTTATACACCATTACAGATATTAGATGTATTTAAACTTTTTTAAATTACCTTCTTTTAGAGTCTGCAAAATGATTGTGAAGGTCAAGAGATGTTTGCTTATGCAGGTGAAATGCCACATAGTTGGTATCACATCGTTCCCCTTTGTCTCTCTTCATGTCAGATGTCTACCGTCAAAAAAGCCCAAAAATGTAATAAAAAAGAAAGACGCCTGATGATGTTGGGTTTTGGGACAGTTGAAGGTAAACAGCTGCTAAAGCTAAGAAAATGCGATCTAAATGTGTCCTCTGTGTGTCTGAGTCCTGACAGCTGCCAAATGCTGCTTTGGACATCGCAGACATCTGAAATACTCTCACTTTCTCTCTCTGTCTGTCTGGTCAGTCACATAAGACTGAATGAGTAACTCCAGCCGTCCAGTCATCAAGGTGCTGTTTAAATCATCAACACCTCGCTCTCTCTATCCCAGCTGAGAATGGCCTGTTGTCAAGTTATAAGAGGTGTTCAAATATTGTGGGCACTGACATGCGCTTGCAGCTCAACTTTTAGAAGTATATCTCTACCGCCACCTAGTGTTCATCTGTCATTTGTTTCCAGCACAAACACACAAAAAAAAGCATCTGAAAAAAAAATCATACCTTTTGGCCCTCATCTGTTCCTGCAGTTTGCTGTACATCTCCAACACTGCATGAAAAAAACAAAAACACATGTGGAATATGGACAAAAAGTCAAGAGCACAGCATGCGAGTTTCCATGCAGAAAACAAAATAAGAAAATCATACAGCAGTTCAAAAGTTTAAGGTCCATAGGATTTTTATCTTTTTAATATTGGACACAGAAACAGCATTTATTTGACCAATAATATGCATTAAAAAATGTGGAAATTATTATCATTTAAAAGAACTCTTTTCTATTTTTAATAGATGTTTTTCAGCATCATTACAGTCAAATAAAATCATTCAAATATGCTCATCTGGTGCTTAAGAAACATCTAAAAACCGTTGTGCTGCTTCATATCTTTGTATGACGTATTTATAATTACTCGATTACCCAAAAGAACAGCATTTTTACATATACATTTAAAATAAAAAATTAATTCTTAAAATACTAACCTCAAAGTTTTGATAAAAATGCAATTAAAAAGGCAAGTATCAGCTAAGCTAAAATGTGTTCATACCTGGTAAGCAGTGTGCGAGTTTGTCAATGGTGGTGGCGATGTTTCTCTGCTGCACACGGCACTGCCTCAGCTCATCCATCGACGTCAGGAGCTACACAAGATGTAAGCATTCATTTTAATAATGCTTAATACTAATATAAAATTATTTTTCTTAAATGTTCGGAATCAAATACTAGGCCAAGCACCTCCTTGCCATCATTTTGCAGTTTCTGATTGGTCTCGGTCACCTGACCCTGAAAAAGACAGAGCAACCAATTATCAGAAAGCAATTAAAGCAAAAATCACATACAGGAGCTATACAGTTTTAGGATTTGTTCAGGTACATAAACACACAAGAGGTTTTAAATATCTGTTGCAGACTAGGCATGGGCTGGTATAAAGATTCTTGACGGCATGATAACCTTGGATAAAAATATCACGGTTTCACAGGTTCACGAATATTGTGATTACTTGCTCTAACATATATTCTTTTTATTGTCTGGGTAAAAACGCAAAAACAGTTTTTCCTTTTAAACACAATAATTTTATTTTGAGAAACATTTATAATATTTTGGAAACAGTAAACATGTCAGGCTAAATATTCAAATCAATTATTAACTTCTGCTGCTACATTTATTTCAAAAACTGTTTTTTTTACAGTTTAAAACAGGCATCTTTGGATATCTTTTCTGCTGGAGATACTGTTGGTCCTAAAAAACAAATAAAAACATACCTTAACTGAACTGTATTGCAGAAAATTTTTGACGTTTTCAAACCTTGACTTTTGCAAACTGTGGTATACCTTGAAAACGGTTATAGTCTCATGCCTAGTTCAGATTATTCCTGTACTATAATGCTTTTCTCTTTCTGCACCTTCAGTTTCTGAGCTTCTCCGCGCACTTTGAGCAGCTCAGTAATGGAGTCCACAAAGCCGCTGGAAGGATGGTTGCACCATCTTCTCAATTTCACGGTCGTGGTTTGCGGATCCGACCCTCCAGCTTCTCCATGAAGAGTCCATGTTCCTGTCCATCATAACGGACCTTTCAGAAGACAAAACAAAACAAGAGTGGTCATCTTACAAAGAAGCTACATGACATATCCGGGTCAGAAAGACTCATTTTGTTGTCCACATACTAAATCTACTATTAGTTTCATATGTTTAATTTCTAAATTGATGGATTGTCTTTTAAAATTTTTTTAAATAACATTTTTAAAATTAAATATAAAATAAAAAAGATTCTACGCTTAATTTTTATTAAAAAAATTATGTGATAAAATGTGATCCTAAATCATGTTTTTCTGAAGTGCTAAAATAAGCAGGGGACTTTCAATCTCGAATATTGCAGTTTGTCAGTAGTAACAAAACCAAAAGTATGAAGGTCATTATAATTTGCTTGGGAAAAAAATGAAATAAAACATGACACATTCTAATGCAGGGGGAACACATTTAAACTGTATTATACTTCATTTTATGCTTGAAAACACATTTTCATCTTTTCCGAAATAAATGACCATTACATTACTGCTGATTGTCTATGCAAGTGGGCAAAGAAAAAGACGTTACAATTGAAACAATTTCAATCAAAGTGAGGGCACACAGTGAGGAAAACATTCAGTCTTTCGGTTTCAATTGTCGGTGATACAAGGCGTTTACCACAAGATGGCAGTAGAAGATGTAAAAATAAACATCAAGAACCTGAAAATTCGCATTTAACAACAGCTAGTAGGTGCAAATATTTTTCCTTTCCATTTGAAATCAGACCAAACTTAACAACTGGTAAAAGTTCTTTCAAAACGTATGCAATAATGACTAATATTCAACATTTTTCCCAAATAAAAAAAGAAATAAAGAAAAGAAACAAAATTAATAATGTCCAAAAAAAAAACTCTTCTATACTTCACAGAAATCTTTCCTTAAAAACAATAATAATATAATAAATAAATATTATGGTAAGATTACAATAAATACAATACAATAAATCATTGAAAATAAACAAAATCAATGAATATATTCTATTCATCAGTATCTAAAGTATCTATCTTACCAAAGACAGTGCCACAATGCATAGAATAAAATGCCAAGATCAATTCTGATTAAAATCAGCCCAAGATCTCTAATCTCGAATGGTCAATGAAACAGGTTTGAAGGAGAATGAAGATGGATCATATCCTGGGTGTTTGTTTCTACTTCAAACATTAATTCGGGTACATCTGAAAACTTGCATATCTAAATGTGATTAGGATGTGAATATATTAACGCTATACAGACAATTCATATCAGCTAAGGACAAAAGGTACATAATCTGTTTAGAATCACATGACTTCACAGACCTTAATCTTCACAATCTACACAATATAGCACAAAAAAACTGGATCATGTGACAAAAATGCCATCTCAGTGCAGCCTGAAGACCAAAACAGAGAAAAAGATGAAGTTTTACATGCGTCGCTTTCTCATGATCACATGTAACTTAATCCTGTTTAACAAACAGAAGCGCTGTCCTGATCAACAAAACACAAACTAAATGAGGACACAAACATGTCAGCACATGCTTCACCTGAGTCTTCCTGTGGCTCAGGAAATGTCCTCTTTCTATTAGCACAGTCTTTGACGTCACTGATCACCTCTTCCACAAACCAAGACCGCAGGGCAGGGCAGGGTTGTGCAATATGACCATACATATCATATGGACAAAATAAAAAGTCTTTCCTTTGATATTTTGCTATATAAATTATATCATGGTGTCAAAAAATCCATTGTTTAGGATAAAACATTTTTATGCAGACAGAAACATAAATGCAATCTTGAAAGTACAACGTTTAGAGTTTGCATTTATTTAGCCATATCTGTATGTTTATTCACCTGTAATCATCAGCTTCTGAAAAGTTTTAAATTTCATCAAAATTTATTGAATCTTCGACATTTTTAGTCAAATATTTGCCCTGAAGTTCTAAATTAAGTGAGACATATAACCACATACGAATGAGAAATGTCGAGTATAGAATTTAAAATGTCTTTTACATGTGGCCAATAATCATTTATTCATTCATTTTCTTTTTCGGCTTAGTCCCTTTATTAATCTAGGGTCGCCACAGAGGAATGAACCACCAACTTATCCAGCATATGTTTTACGCAGCCCTTCCAGCTGCAACCCATCACTGGGAAACATCCATACACACTCATTCAACACACACCTGCACTATGGACAATTTAGCCCCCTATCCACATTCACCTGTCCCACACTGTTATGGACTGTGGGGGAAACTGGAGCACCCGGATCCCACACCAACACGGTGGAGAACATGCAAACTCCACACAGAAATGCCAACTGACCCCACCGGGGCTCGAATCAGCAAACTTCTTGCTGTGAGGCGAGATGTGCTACCCACTGAACAATAGGGGTGGTCACAAAATTAATTTGTTTCTTACTGGGGCAGACGCGATGCGGACACGGACAATTCGGGTATCCGGTTCAGTAATAATCCTAAACGGTTATGTAATTGACGGTCATTATCTCATATTGCAATCTATGTCACGGTAAGCTATATATAGGCGAGGCAGGTGAGCGCGAGTATTTACACGCGCTCCAACTACTTAAAAAACGCAAAACTGTGCCACATTCACACTGGCGGTGGGTTTGCGAAGGAATCAGTCTTACACTGACACTTACAAACAGAACCCCATACTTATTGCGATGGAGGAATAAAAGTAAACTTAATGGTCTCTTTCTTCTCAACTGCGGCTTATATTTGACCCTGTTGGCGTGACTTTTCCTCTCCACGTTCGGCTTTTTTACAGCGATACTCTGGATACAGACACGAGCTTGTGCCTGCAGAGTTTTTCTCCACTGTGTCTTACAGGATCAGCCGGTGATCGCAGCGCCGTATTATCAGTGTCATTCATCTGTGAAGAGCGCAGTGAGCCAGGGGTGCCCACCACCGACAATAAGACAACTTGTATTGTGATTTGATGAGGTTGGTCACATCCCTTTACCCATACTGCAGGGGTGAAATATAGCAATTAAATTCAGCTGTTTTTATTCTGGAGTTAGAGGAAGAGGCTTGAAAGGAAATGAGAGGGCTTTACAGGAAAAAAAATGAAACACTGTGAGAGACAATGAGTCAGACAAGATGCAGTTAGTCATGAAATGTTTAAAAATACCTCTATTCCGGACCAAAATAACTAGTCAGGAAACAAGACATGGAAACTATGACATCTTTTCATTATTATAGTCACATACATCTATGTGACACACCTTTTTTTTCCCCCCAATCGAGACTGGGGATGCACAATAACTGATAAGAACTCACAACCAGATTAATCAAAAGCTGAAATTAGCTAGTATCTATAAACTTCTTTTATATGCGATTTTGAAATATTTAGCTTTTTTTTTTAACTAAATTGTTTTTGCTAAAAAAAAAAACTTAAACGAAAATGGCCAAGATACACATTAAAAAAAACACAACTTAATTAATGGACAAACCAACAGACCGATCACATTGCACAACATCTGAATGTTGTTTTGGTCATTCTAAAATTAGCCAAGTCTATCCTCACAGTTTTTTGTATTATTATTACATCCAGAACTGTCCCAAAGTGGAGCCCAAAGTCATTCAATGCATACATTGCGCATCTTATCTTCGTTAGGCTTCTCCTAACCAGCTATTTAAATTTCTCTTTTTGATATTGGTGCCAGTTTATGAGGAAGTGATGATTTTGCTCTCTTTGCCTCATTGGATGGAAACTGTGCTTTATTCGCAAATGTTGTATACAATATTCCAGCTTTGCGCATTAAGTTTAATTCACATCTGGAAACACCGCGATTGTCATGCACATCTGGTCAGTGTGTGATAAATCGGAAACTCCAATACCCATAAAGAACAACCAGAACACACCTATAATGGCTGCTGAGTAAACACAAGATTGCTTTCAGTGATTCAATGTGACTAGAAATCAAACGACTAAAGAAGAATCTCACAGAAAGATTTATGACAAATTATGAAAAAAATAACAATTTAAGCATTTCGAAAGCAACGAGAGCTATTTTGGCATGCTCTGCTTGTTCCTCTTCTGATGTATTTATATGTACTTCTGAGCATTATGGGTATTGTAGTTTTTCTGCACGAATTCCAATTGTATTTTAAAAAAGGTTGAACTAAAGAAAACGCGAGTTAATGGAAGCATTCAATTACCTTTCTTTTTTAATAGGTCTGTCTTTAATATTTGATCAGTTATCATTAAAAATCTATTATTCTATGAACAAAACTAATAGAATTTTTACTTCCAAAACTGGACTGTTGCTCTTTGTTGCCCAGAAGTCACATACACAGATAAATTATAGTTGGAATTCGAGGCACTGTTAACAGATAACGGTGTTGCCTGGCTGCCAGTTTCTCAATGGCTAGACGTTTGTTTGTTCATTTGTCAGTTTTGGCATTCTATTTAATATATATATATACACTATCTGACAAAAGTCTTGTTGCCTACCAAAGTTTTAGGAACAACAAATAATAACTTGACTTCTAGTTGATCATTTAGTATCAGAAATGGCTTATATGAAAGGCAAACGCCTCTAGATTACGCTTATTTTAGCCAACAAAATATGATCATGCCTTGATTTTTAATTATTTAATTAGGACAGTAAACTCTGACTTTGCTTAGACAAAAGTTTCGTCACGTAACAGAAATAACAGTATAGAATACAGTATAGAATATAAAGTCATGCTGCAGTGGAAAAAGAATTAATATTGTGTTTGACTCCCATGAGCTTGGAGGACTGCATCCATACATCTCTGCAATGACTCAAATAACTTATTAATAAAGTCATCTGGAATGGCAAAGAAACTGTTCTTACAGGACTCCCAGAGTTCATCAACATTCTTTGGATTCATTTGCAATGCCTCCTCCTCTATCTTACCCCAGACATGCTCAATAATGTTCATATCTGGTGACTGGGCTGGCCAATCCTTGAGTTCCTTAACGTTCTTTACCTCAGGCTGTTGATGTTGCCATCCACTTTGCAGATCTCTCGCATGCCCCTATACTGAATGTAACCCCAACCCATGATTTTTCCTCCACCAAACTTGACAGATTTCTATAGGAATCTTGGGTCCACGTGGGTTCCAATAGGCCTTCTGCAGTATTTGTGATGATTTGTAGGATGCAGTTCAACAGATTAATAATCAGAAAAATCTACCTTCTGCCACCTTTTCCAAATGATCATCTAGAAGTCAAGTTATTATTTGTTGCTCTTACGGGTCGGTTGACCGACCGACCGACCGATTCTGCTCCTCTTATCCAGCAATTGCTTCCAGTCTCAACTGACACAATTTTATTGAATAAAATCAAAAGTTGACAAATATTTCTACAGTTGACATTTGACTGTTAATAAACATATCTTATTGTATATTTTGCTTATTGCCATATCAGCTACTTGGTTATCTTTATGGCAAAAATGTGTTCAGAATAATACAAATATAACAAATACAATTCAATTCATCTTTATTTCTATAGCGCTTTACAATGCAGATTGTGTCAAAGCAACTTAACATAGAAGTTCTAGTAAATTGAAACTGTGTCAGTCCAGTTTTCAGAGTTAAAGTTCAGTTTAGTTCAGTTCAGTGTGGTTTACTTCAATTAATTCAATTCAATAAAATACAACCAATCAAACAGACAACAAACACAAGCTGTATTACATTATAGCTTTTAGATTAATATTAGGAAAATTTATTAAACACAAGTGAGTTTTATGAGCCAAACACAAAAAGCAAGACAGTCCAATAAAATATGACTGGTAAAAAAGTTAATAAAATATAGTAAATGAAAAGGAAGTTATCCAACACCAAAACATCATGGAAATAAAGGTCATCTTTAAAAACTCTGTTGCACAATTTATTAAACAAGAGTCGCAAAAACAAACAGGAATGGGAACAAAAATCTAAAGAGCACAGCTGCAGTGGTCCAGCTGTGTGAGACTGTGCAGCATCTGGCTCAAGAACACCTTACAGTGCAGTAATAAAAAAACAATTAGAAATCACAAATCAGACTTAATCTCATCAATGATCAACCGTAAAAGTCAAAATAACATTAGTCTGTATTAGAAATATCTCCCTACTGACTATATGAACATATTTAGTCCATGGTTTTCAACCCAGGTCAACCGTGAATCAGCCTTTGTTGACTGGCCAACAGTTTTCTCCCCCATAGTTACAAGTACTATTGGGAAACAGGCCAGTGTTCCCTAAACTGAAATGTAATATCCTCCTTGGAAAAAAACTGGAGCCTGACATTTTCACTCCCCAGAAGAGAAGCAGAGAAGAAATAATGAATATGCAAGAGAAAGGGAAAGAAAAGCTATTCACCTACTAAAACAAGGCAAACAAATCACAAATTTTTCATTGCCAAACTAAAAAAGTAGAGAATATTCAGAAAAGCTTAGCAAATAAAGGGCCAATTACACTTCTTAAGTGTGTTTTAGAGTGTGTTTAACCAGTGTGTTCTAACATCACCATTTCTATTCCTAAAAAAACACTATTGTACACAAGTTTAGGGTCAGTAAAATTGTCTCTAATAGTTTATTACTTCTATTCAGCAATAATTTATAATCTTACAAAATATTCAGTTTCAAATAACATTTTAATAAAACTTGCTCATCCAAAATGTATCACTGTTTCAACAAAAATATTAAAAATGTCCCATGAAATTAAAATAAAGTTTTATAAATGTTAGTATCAGTATTATTCATTTTTAGGATATCTATAAGCTAGTGTGCTCCAAAACAGTGACAAATATCACATTTAGAAGATACAAAACTGATATCAACAAGATGTAAAGCTTGTAGATTGTCACTTCCGCCTAAATGGATCAATGGTTTTATTGACCTCATAGTTTCTCATCACATCATAACCAATCAAATGCTCTCTAGTGTCTGACATGCCCCGTCCCCTTTAAGGTGCTTTTCATTTGATGCACTTGAGCTCAACCACTCTCACTGGCAGAGCGGTGATAAAAACAAAACACGATTGGCTGTTTCTTAAAAAGGAGAGGAGCTACATTATGACCGGTGTTTTGGTTGAAATTACGTCAAACATAAAATAAAAATATTTCAATGCACTTCACAGGACCTTTAAGCAGCACAACTGCTTCTTTACTAAATGACAATTATTGGAAAAGTTTTGAAAACCAAACTAGCATATTAGAATGTATCATGTAATAGTGAAGATCATGTGATCCAGTTTTAGAAACCAGTTATTTTAAATGGTAACATTATTTCACGATATTAGTTTTATATAAATATACTGAATCTTATTAAACAAGCTAAATTCATTCAGTCTACAAATAACTATGCTTTGAGCTGTGCATGTGTGTACTTGTTTATGTGGTTTACGAGGACACAAATTCGTATAAAATCCTGGATATGATGTTGGTATGGTTGAGGTGGCTTATGAAGACATGTCTATGTCCTCGTAAATCAAAAAGGTTAAGTCCAACAATGATTTCCCAACCCTTTCCCCCAAAAAAGTTTATGTATTTTTTATTATTGTGAATTAGCTTATGAAATAAATGAGGATAGGGCATCACGGTGGCGCAGTGGGTAGCGCTGTAGCCTGACAGCAAGAAGGTCACTAGTTCGAGACCTGGCTGGGTCAGTTGGCATTTCTGTGTGAAGTTTGCATGATCTCGCCGTGTCGGCGTGGGTTTCCTCTGGGTGCTCTGGTTTCCCCCACAAGTCCAAAGGCATGCGCTATACGTGAATTGAATAAGCTAAATTGGCCGTAGTGTATGCTGGATAAGTTGGTGGTTCATTCCGCTGTGGCGACCTCTGAATAATAAAAGGAACAAGCCAAAAATAAATAAATAAATGAATGAAAGTAACAAATAAAACAAAAAAAACAAGTTGTTTAAATTAGGCACCAACTACTAGAGACTCGGCACTCCGATCTCTGCTATTTTGTTTTAAAATCATGTGTTAAATATAGCTGTTATTTGATTTTATGCTTTATTGTTTTTATTATTGTTTGATTAAACATTCAAAGGCTGAATTGTGAACATGGAATTGTACATTTTGTAACTTGTAATGTTTTGCATTCAGTGATATTATTGTATTTACAATTTATAATAATAATATTAATAATGATAATAGTTGTAACAAGTAATTGAAAACAAATACTTTGTGAAACATTAGGTAAGATCACACTGAAGCCAATTCATTTGGCAACTGAAATCAAACGGATTTGCGCAGTAGATTTTCTAACAGTAATGAAAGTGATGTTCAAGTAACATAACTAAATTGTGTGGAACATGAGATTAAATCACATCAGAAAGACACACAAATAAAAAAATCTAATTGAAGCTAACTACACTGTAAAAATGCAGGGTTGCACACAATTCCTTCATGTTCTCCCAACACAAATCTATTAAGTTGAGTTAAATGTTTTTACAAATTTAAGTGGACTGAACATACACCAATTAAGTGGTTTCCAAAAAGGCTAAGAATTGTGTTGATTAAACACATTTTAAATAAGTAATTTGATCAAGCAGGAAAAGTATTTTTTTAATAACCTGTAATCGGTCCCTGCCTAAAATCAAATATTCATGTTGAATTTACACAAACAAATTGCTTTCCAAGCAATGAAACCATATTGTGGTTTGGTTGAAAGTGCTATATAAATAAATTGAGTTGAGTTGAGTGTTAAAGTAACATAATTAAATCACATGGAACCGCTGAACACAAATCAAGTAAACCCAATGCACTTTTTCAGTGCAGGGTTAAAGCAATATAATAAGTAGTTTTTACAGTATAAAATACATTACGTCCTTGTAAACTACATATTCAAGTGTGTGTGTGTGTGTGTGTGTGTGTGTGTGTGTGTGTGGTGCGTGTGTGTGCATGTGTGTTGACCTGTTACACGGCATTCCTATTCATAAGATTTCCTCTGCAAACAGTCGTCACCCTCAACCAACTTTAGGAAACCTGTGCTTATGTGTGCTATGATGTCATATCCTGTTAGCTGACTGAAATCTAGAGTAGCTCAATGGCAGCTGGGAAACAGAATGGATCGGAAATAGAGGAGAGGATCTAATCTTAGCTGCCACACAAACACACGTCAGCTCCTCAACAGCACCAAACAATAGCAGCAGGTTTTTTTCTGTCTGTGACGTAATAGCACACCTTACACATGTATTTACAGAACAACACATAATGCATGACACATTTGGAGAGGATGACATGCAATTATTTTTCACCTCAATAATTTGGTTACATATGTTTGAATACAAGTTGTTAGGTTGCTAAACCAAACAATAAATGCAACAATAACATTTAACAAATACACAAATGAATTAGATTGTATTTTTCAGGCAGATTGAGACCAAATTCAACGTTCAGGTCAAGAAAACGATACAGAAATGCAATCATTAAATGTGATTGCCTAGTCATTGTGTCAGTGTATACAGTTTTGAAGTCAGAATTATTACCCCCCCCTGAATTATTAGCCTTCTGTTTCTTTTTTTTCTCCCTACGTTATGTTTAACAGAGAGAACACATTTCCAATCATAATAGTTTTAATAACTCATTTCTAATAACTGATTTCTTTGTCTTCGCCATGATGACAGTAAATAATATTTGACTAGATATTTTTTCAAGACACTTCTATACAGCTTAAAGTGACATTTAAGGCTTAACTAGGTTAATAGGTTAACTAGTCAGGTTAGGGTAATTAGGCAAGTTATTGTAAAATGATGGTTTGTTCTGTAGACCAGTGTTTCCCAACCCTGTTCATGAAGGCACACCAACAGTACACATTTTCAACCTCTCCCTAATCAAACACACCTGAATCAACTTATCATAACATCAGAAGAGACTCCAACACCTGAAGTTAATGGGTCAGAAAAGGGAGACATCCAAAATATGTACTGTTGGCTGTGCCTCCAGGAACAGGGTGGGAAACACTGCTGTAGATTATCGGAAAAAAATATAAAGCTTAAAGGGGGCTAATAATTATGACCTTAAAATGTTTTTTAAAACATTAAAAAACTGCTTTTATTCTATCTGAAATAAAACAAATAAGAGTTTGTCCAGAAGAAAAAAACATTCTCAAACATACTGTGAAAATTTCCTTGCTCTGTTAAACCTCATTTGGGAAATATTTAAAAAAGAAAGAAAAATTCAAAGGGGGGGCTAATAATTCTGTTTATTGATTAAAAAAAACTGTATATTGATAAAAATGATCTAAACCATCTAAATTTCTTTCTGATTTATTGTGCTTTACTGATTAAAAGGTAACTAAATAAACCAAAAGATAACCCAAAAGACACTAGAAAATATACAGAAATTTGGTCAAAGAAAAAAACATGTGATACGCTTATTCTGTGATTCAAGGATGTTAATGGATTAATAGACACATTGAACATATGTTGATGTTAGTAGTTTATAACAACATGTTGTCTAGGTTAATTAACCAACTACTTTTTCTGTTATTTGTATGATTTATTTTTCATATATTATTCCTTACATATTTACTTTCAATGTGCTGTTTACAAGCTACTTTGTGTTAAACAGCACTTTCTTAAACTCTCACTCATTCACTATCCTTCGGCTTTGTCCTGATTTATCAGGGGTCGCAACAGCGGAATACACCGCCAATTACTCTGAAATATGTTTTACGCAGTGGATGTCCTTCCAGCCACAACCCAGCACTGGGAAACACCCATACACTATCTCATTCACCCACACACACACACACACACTTTCTCCAATTCACTTTGATAAACTGTAGGTTTGTAGATTGTGCGCACGATTTAAACTAATAATATATAAATGTATTTATAATTTATACATTTAAATATATGAATTCTTGTGCTGTGAAGTAAATCTAAAATTGTGCATGGAAGCATTGGCAAGATGCACCATGAATGTCATTAAAATCAATATGAAAATTGTTATGCTATCTAATTGTAAAGGTTTTTATATATCTATATGTAATATTTTATATCAAAGTTATTTAATTGCATTTAAAATACTGTAGTTAATTTATTAATTTATCATAACTGACAACTTCACTGGAAAATAGTTTTAATAAACAGTAACAGTGTAGCGTACTCTGCGATTATGTCTTTCTTTGGTGCTATTAAAACCACCAGATTAAACTTGCAGCTCTTTTATGTAATTATAGTAAATCGCATTTTAAATCGCAAATCACAATTTTGATCAGATAAATCACAATTAGACTTTTTCTCAAAATCGTGCAGCCCTTTTCCAAAGTGGAAAATGAACTTCAAAAATCCATGATTCATGAGCTACAGACAACTGTTCATTAAAAGACATTTTGTAGCGAAGTCACCAGTGATGAGAATAACGGTGCTATAAACAAACTTTACTCAGAAATGAGTAATAAAATGAGTTACTGTTTCCCCAGTTCCAAAGCAATAAATAACATGTGCATTACTATAACTGAGATCACTGAAGTGGTTTTCATGCAAGCAGCGTCTCTCTCAACCATATGACCTTTCTTTCTCTGGGGTGTGTGCGCGTGTGTGATACATAACCAACCAGTGATGATGATTGGTGTGTTTTTGTGAACGTGGTGTAACTGAGAATGTGATTATTGGCCTAAGATAGAGTACATTTCCACGATTGCCAATATGCCAATCAGAGGCAGGGGTGCGGGTGTTCACAAAGACACACACTTGTCAGTCGCATACATCAACGCCCAGGAATCAGATCCAACAAATTCAAAGGTTAGCTTTTGCAAACTGGAAATATAAGCACCTCTTTTTTCTTAAAGTCTAAATCATCTATTGTGTTTTATTGTGCAACTATTGTATTGATATTATTTATAATGATATGTTGAATGGTTGTCTCTAACGTTCACTATGTTTACATGGGACATCACTAATCGAATTATTTGCCTTAAACTGAATCAGACAATAATTTTATTAAGGTGTTTACATGAGTTGCTTTTTGAATGTTTTCGCTACATGATCCCGTATGACATGTTAAAGCACCATAATTCGATTAACATCATTGCTTCAGCATGCTATCCACATTTCCTCTGGAGTTTCATGTAATTTTGGGTGTTTCATTTTTAATTTGTCGACTTTAACTGCAGTTAGCAGTTTCACTTTCATTCAGGAACATTTCATGCATGCCCCCCGTGACAAACTAGATATTGGATGCGAGTATGAACTGCTGGAAGAGTAGTTTTAAATGGAATTTGATACCGCAAGCCGTATGGTAAAAAATTAATAAATAAAAAAATACAATTCGCTGTTTACATGGTAGACTTTTAATCAGAGTATTTTCTTAATCAGATTTAAATCAATTATTGGTGTCCACATAAATGTACTCATTGTCCCACAACAACATTAAAACGTGTAGATAAGTGTACAATTTTTATATTTATTTTATAGTCATTTGGCAAATTAGCTTTTTTAAAGCAACAAAATCGTTACTTTGCCTGGTAATTAGTTACTTTTATAATTATGTTACTCAGTAACTATTTGTGAGAAGTAACTAGTAACTAGAACTGATCACTTTTTAAAGAAAGTGCCCAACACTGATATTCACATACTGTAGCTAGCTACTACTAATAGAAACAAATTCGGAAATTTAATCATGCTGCCACAATAATTGCTTTTTACAACTAAATCGCAGTAGAGATAAGCTTCATCATTTGCTGAGGCATCTGCATGCTGGTACATAACAGGGAGAGAAAGCAAACAGTGTCCGTGACAAAGTCTGGCCATTACTTTCTGCTTTATTGACCCATGACTAAATTCTCCTGTGACAGCGATGGCTGAAGGTACTGAGGTAACGTTAGAAGCTCTAAGAGAGGAAATAATCTTAGCACAGTGCAAATGGCCAAACACTGAAATCTGAGCACTGTCTAACAGAGGGAAGAGTTTGCAGTCACTGCAGGATTAATTTGCCCCGTCATGTCAATGGGTTTCATTTTATTAACTATTAGAATTTACTTAGGGAAACAACTGCTCAAATGTCTTTCTTTCATAGTTAACAAGCACCTAATAACACAACCCTTGCATGATCATTCTTAGCATAGTAACACTGTTGTTCAAATGAGAGCAGAGTGGTCATATGATGTGATCATTAGCTATAAGAAGACTGCAAAGCACAAGATACTCAATAGCGAAAACAAACTATGCAGCAGTACAGTAAAGGGATTACAGTTTGAAATATATAATGAGACTGAATTATTACCATTTTTATGTGAACAATATAACCGCTGGGCCATGACTATTATATAAAGGGTTTTGAGCAAGCTAATGGAGCTAGTATTCAGTATTCTGCATGATATTGGAAATAAACTGACTTTGCAATATTTTGTTTTTCTGCAATATTAATTGCAATATGTCAACAAAAGATGACCTAAATAACTCTACTTGGAAACAATTCATACATCTGAATAAAACATAAACAATTTGCAAGTATAGATGAATACAATAGAACAAAAAAAATTGTTTTGTGTTTTAGTCTAAGAGCATTTAAGAACATAAATTTAACATTAATCAAATAACACTGTTTGTCTCCATTGTATAAATAATTAAATACGCTTTCATCTTTGTGAAATTACTAAAGTTTATAATTTACTGGTTTACAGGACATCTTAGGCACACTTGTTAAAAACACATCCAAATGAGAATTCACTTCATTAGGGTTAGACTTTGCGATTTGAAATGTGGCTCCTGGTCATTATAATCACAACTCAACATTGCAGAATCACATATTGTGATATCGATGCTGAAACGATATATTGTGCAGCCCTACTTGTACAGGATTTATTAATCATAGTTCGACATTTACTGATGCATTGTAAAAAAAATCATGCTATATCATTCATGCTTTTTAGCATTAGTTAATGCACTGTGAGTTAACATAAACTAACAATTAATGAACAACTGTATTTCCATCGTAAATACTGTAATAAATGTATTGATCGTTGTTTAAGTAGTAAATGCATTAACTTACATTAACTAATACAAGCTTATTGTAAACCGTTACCATATTCAAAAGGTTTTTAAACACTTTTGCAACCACAAAATTTATTACTAACACAAACAAATTTGTATTTGATGTTTACAATTAATTATCTTCAAACATTAACAATAGCTTTTTATTTCATAGTCTAATTTGTTCCTTTAATGAAAAAACTGATCTGAGCTAACAAAAATTGTTGTTTTGATTATTCCTATTGTTCTCATTGTACAACAATTTGGATAAAAGATTCTGCAATTATGGTGTATCAAAGCATACTGCTGAAGACCAAAAGCAGCAAAAAGAAAGAATTCAGATGCACATAAACATGCTAAAAAAAAAAAAAAAAAAAAAAAGAGGCATGTACCAGGAACGATGTGGCACGAAAAAAAACCTGGTGGTCTGGGAGTAAAGAGAGCAAAGAAAGGTAACATCAGTAACCCCAGAAACCATAAATTCCTCTGAAGAAGAAAGGCAGCACGAGTAATGGGAGAGAGTGGTCACGGTGCAACAGCTGGAGAATATAAGAGAAATATACCCTTCATATTAAGACAGACTGACAAATGTTGTAAGTTGCTGAGAGCAGCACAGAATGTACCCAAGATCTTATTCAAACATATAGAGATGGAGCAAACACTCCATGCAAACAGCAGAGCTCAAAATGTCAATTTTAAATCTCAAAAAACTGATTAGAGAACAGCTTTGTTTACACATTACCAAACAAAAATTATTTCAACAAACATTAACAAAGGCATTGAAGAAATTTGAACTAATCCTGAAAGGGCATCAGCAAAAATGAATGACGTTTTATATTGTATGACATAATCATAGTCCCTTTTCCAGACAATTTCATTCACAATTTTATCATCATTGCATCCGTTTTGTGTGACCAGTTGGTGAGAGTCATCCAAACAACACGACTGGCTACATTAGTAATTCATTTTGTCTACACTGTAAAAAATGCTGGGTTTCACACAATCCCTTCATGTCATCTTAAAGAGGTGGTCCATTACAATATCACATTTTAATCTTTAGTTGATGTGTGATGTAGCTGTGTGAACAAAAACAACTCTGAATGTAATGCGCTTAAAGTTCAATGCAAAGGGAGACATTGGCTTTTACAGAGTTAGCTTAGCAAAACATACAGCGAACAAAGTTTATAAACTACAAAAAAACATATATATCCGGGTTAGTGATGTTATAAACGCTTCAGGCTACATGCAGACACCTCGTGCAGCGAAGGGGCGTGGCCAGAGGTGTTGTAATGTTATAACAGAGGAAGCTAAAATGTTGTCCAAACGCTGCTATTTCCACGGAGCTTCTTCTGTTTCTGTATTCGGGCTTCCATAGGACATGACACAAAGAGAGAAGTGATTACAATTTTATTTTAATTATGTTCCAGAGGATTATAAAAAAATATACAGCAAGCATGTGACAAAAGACAGCTTCCAGAATCTCTTCCAGTTCAGTGCTGGATTTGGCTAAAAACTCCTCAAAGAAGAAACCGTTTTTAACTATAATAGACTAAGCTGTGGACTGTGAGCCATAACCTTTAAATGTTTTTATTTGGTAAAATTGATCTATTACATGCACAGTATCTAGCGTTAAAGGTATATTTTGGCAATGACGTAAACAAGGATGTAAACAACAGGAAATGCTGTTTGGCACTGCTAACAATTTAGCTACAAATTCATATTTATTCGTCAAACCGCTGTAAACACCCCCAATCTTCAGCAGCGCTGCAGTGTCTCTCTATGCAGCCGCTTTCCCTGCGTTCCACATCTCAAATAACAATCTCGCAAAAGATATGTGAACTTTCATATTACTTACACACGCTTATAACCCAAATATATATGAAAGACACTTGTCAGATTTTACTTTAGAGAGCAGGCGTGAGGTTCAGCTGTGTGCTCTTCATTTTTTGTATAATTCAGGATCAAATTGATACAGCTAACAGCTACTCTGACTGACAGTATTTACACAGCAGAGGCAAAGCATGTGCTAATAGAGGTGTGATGTCCTCTGGTGACGTGGAGCCGATCAGTGAATCACAGCACATTATGTTGGCTGATCCTCTTGAGGGTGGGCTTTTCGGAGGAACTAGGAAATATGACAGTTGTTTTCATGTTAGCTTAGTGACTTGTTTATAATTAAAGTAAGGTATATGAAAAAATAATGTGATTTTGTACAAACGAAGAATAAGCACACATTGCATCTTATAAACACAACCAAGCCTTAAAAATATACTCTGGATGACCCCTTTAATGCAAATCGAACAAGTTTTTTTTACAATTTCAGGTTGATTGAAGGTAAACAATTAGGTTTTCCTCAAAAAAAAACTCAAGAATTGTGTTGTTTCAGCTTATTTTAAATAAGTAGTTTGAACAAGCAGCAAATATATTTTGTGAGTATGTATAGCAACTATAGATTTGAGTCAACTCAACTAAAAAAATAACCACAACAGGCAGTTTGATTGCTTCTGAGAAAAAGAGACAAAAAAAGAGGAAGCCATTAAAAGCTTATCGCTTATCACCAAGTACACGGTGGAGAGAAAAGGAAAAAATAATTTCAAACACTTCCCTTACAATACAAAACAAATAGCCCAGACAAGGTAATGCAGCAAGTAAAGCTGGGGAATACTAACATTATTATTCAACTCTCTACTCTGAGGAACAAGATTCAACCTTTGGGCCTGGTCTAGCCAATAGCATCTACTGAATAGACGGGTAGAAAGATAGTAAGGGTCCTATTTGACTGGTCAAGTTTAAACAACCTATGCAACTCAGATTTGCATTGCACATAAAATAAATGTCCTTTACTTCACCCCTCTGCGAGGTTAACATACACTATTATTGCAAAAACAATCCTTTTCCAATATATTGTGCCTAATAATTTTAAGAATAAAATAAAAGCAATTTTGTGTAGCTCTAGCCATAGAATGCTGAATGGCCTTCCACTAAAGGCATGTGAGAGTTTTACAGTGGTGCCTTTAAGTAATCTGGGGTGTGTGTATGTGTGTGTGTTCGCTGTGACTCAGCTGGGTGTGGACTTGGCTGCACCTTTTTGGTTTTTGCTTCTATGTTGAGATTCATGACTGCAGAAATATCACATAAGAAATCCTTGCAAAAAACTCAGCTTTTCTCAGCTATGCATGATTTATGTCACTGACTGTCTTTAAACTGAACAGTGAAAACAAAATGGCAAATTTCTTTTTTATAATTCAAGTATGCCTTCTCAAATCAGGGTGCAATTGCAGAAAACCTGAGGTTAAGGTCAAGATATAATAAGAAAAGTACTGTAAAAACAGAAAAACTGTGTACATAAGTTATTTTCTTTGACTATATGAGACCAGCTGCAGATCTGTCCCAGTCTTGGCGCCCTGAAGGTGGAGATCCTCAAGTGATTTCCTTCATCATCAAGTGTATTGTTTGCAAGCTACCGTGTGTGATTGCGGCTCTATTGTAAAGGTCAGCAGTTGTAAGTCTAAAGATTCCCCACTGTTCAGAAAGCACACAGAACAAACAGAGGAGATGTGTGATATTTGACTGGTGGTTTGAGGATTAAATGCACACCTCCCCTGTGTTAAAAATGTAAAAAATATGACGATGACAACAATCATATTCATGTTACTTATTTTGAAGCTTAACAGAGCTAAAGTAGTACCAAATTACTTTTTTGTTTGTTTTTACCTGTACAGCACTACTTTGACGTCATCAGCATTATAATAATCAAAGGGTCCCAATTTATTATAGCTTTTAATTTAAGCCTTTGTGTGATGTTAAATTGTGAAAGGGTATAAATGTGAGCGTCTTTTAAGAATTATGAATTAAATATCTATAATTTAGGGTTTCTGCAGGTTTCACTAAGTCAAATTTAAGACTTTTTAAGACCATTATAAATGAAATTTCAGACTTTACAGGCAAATCGCTAAGGATTTGGAAATGGTTATTTGTTAGCCACATATTGTAAATAATGTGTCAAAACATAGTTGTGTATATATATATATATATGTGTGTGTGTGTGTGTGTGTGTGTGTGTGTGTGTGTGTTTTAGTATCAAAAACTGTTTAAATAAAGGACATTTTGTATGCTGAGAGAAAATTCAGAAATAATGCTTTATTCTTATGCTATTCTTGCAAGAAATCTCTCGAAATATTAAATATATAAGCGTTACTACTTGTTTCAGAATTCTTAGAAAAAAATTTTCTTTTAAAAACTGAACTGATTCATTTTCAGAACATTTTCAGAATTGAATTTATTGAGAACATTTGCTCTACAATGTTTATACACACACACACACACACACACACATAAAGTCAAAATTATTAGCCCCCTTTGAATTTTTATTTCTTTTTTTTTTTTTTCAAATATTTCCCAAATGATGTTTACCAGAGCAAGAAAATTTTCACAGTATTTCTGATAATATTTTTTCTTCTGGAGCAAGTATTATTTGTTTTATTTCGGCTGGAATAAAAGCAGTTTTGAATTTTTTAAACCCATTTTAAGGTCAAAATTATTAGCCCCTTTATGCTATATATAGTCTACAGAACAAACCATCATTATACAATGACTTGCTTAATTACCCTAATCTGCCTAGTTAACCTAATTAACCTGGTTAAGCCTTTAAAGGTCACTTTAAGCTGTATAGAAGTGTCTTTAAAAATCTAGTCAAATATTATTTACTGTCATCATGGCAAAGATAAAAGAAATCAGTTTGTTTGTTTTTTTAGATGGATTGTTGGTTGTAGCGATTGCAAAGCTTTACATGGACAAAGGAAAAATTAAGACCCGTTTAAAAGTATTTTAAGACAAACAACGCCATATTTCAGTGAATTTAAAACTTTTTAAGGCCTAAATTTAAGTTTTGGAAATTTAAAACATTTAAGACCTAGCGGACACCCTGATAATTGCAAAAGCATGGCAAGTAGAACATGTGTTTTTTATTTTATTTTAAAAAACCAAAGTAAAAAGACTAAAATACTATTTTCCTATTTAAAGTAATCTAATAATTTGTTAATACAATAAACAATTTTAACACGGTGGCTTTTCCTAAACCTTTCACCCCTAAAAAGTTTTTTTTTTACTATTAAGGTGAACTACCCAATAAAATACATGCTAGACTCATTAATGCTCTCTCTAACTCTTTTAAATGTAGCCAATCATAGAAAATGTGAAAGCTAGCTCATTAAATTGTTTTTTTATGCAACCAAAGATTCAGAATCTTTTTAAGTAAATGTGTTGTGTAATATTTCAATAGCTTTGAAACATTGACACCATGCACCACCTCCGTTCTGTCAACAATCAGTCCTTGAGGAAAGCTCTGATGCAATAATTGGCAGTGAAATTCCTCAGGTGAATGCAGAAGAGCCCAAAATATTTACAAACATTCCTCTAGCCATTATTGGAACAAAGGAGCGTGTTTCCAAAGCTGTAGCCCTCTCTTCCTTTTGAAGTGGTAATCACTCGACAGGGGTCAAGACAACAACTGCCCACACAGAGTCCAGAATAACCAGACAGGAGACAGACAAATTCTTCACAAAACTCAAACCATAAGATAATAGCCTGGATGAAACAGACACACAGGGAGAGTGAGTTTGTGATAGATGAGGGTAATATGCAATAACAAGCAGTCAAGTGTCTACAATGCAAGTCGCTGTAGTCCAGCATGTGACAAGAAGCCAGACTACTCACCACTGATACTCAGAATTGCACACATACAGAAGAAATTCATGTCTGAGTCAGGAATCATCTTTTATTTGAGCTCTAATGCTATGTTCACACTGCAAGGCCTAAGGCCCGGGACACACCAAGATGACGGCAAACAACTAGCTCCAATGATCGCGTCTGGACCAAAAAGCTGCACATGAACACACCAAACAGATCAAAGCTGACTGAAGCGAGAACCGCATTCTACGCCTGCAGATAAAGACAACTGAACACTCCACTTTGGAAACTTCTGAAATGCACAAAGTGTAAGCAAAGCAGAGTTTAGTATCGTTATAACAATAATTGTCACTCATCTCAGAAGGATTCGCTCATGCAAATATGCCTGATAATCTAAGGTCCAATTCTATTTTTGTACCCCTTCCCCTTGGCCCTTGAAACAGAGTGTGAAGGGGGAATTTACCCCTAAGAAATGGGACACCACTACAACACATCAAATGTCATCACGATCTCTTGCTTCACATCAGACCGACAGTCGCGACTGATGTAGTTTTTCCAGTTGTGTTATTTTTTTTTATTATTAGTCTTAAGTAAATAACCGAAGGCTACGATATTATGTTATCATAACGATATAATGTGGATAATAATATTGTAACTGTACAGTGCCTTTACACCGTGGCTATATTTATTTATGTAAACACACAAAAACAACATTAACATTATAGCAGACACCGTAAAAAGCTCATTCCCAGCCACTAGACTATTCTAACAAGGTAATCGAGTGTCATCGAGTGACAGATGTGAAAGTATGTTGTGGGGCTACTATACAAGAGTTATTATTAGGGATTAAAGATGGCGAAATTTTGTGGTTTTTATTTTAGCGTTTTTTTAACACTGATGGTAAAACACGAACGCATTATGAATGTATTAAAATATATGCTTGTTTGTTGTAAATATTTGTAATAATGACAAAAAAAATACTAATTTGTGCATCTCTTTACTTCCGTGTGCAGCCATGCTGTTGTTGTAAATGGTGTATTCTGGGAAATTTTGTACCCCTTGGTTCCGAGTGTGGTCCTGAAAAATCTCAGTTTCAAGGGCTATCTAGCCCTTCCCCTTAGCCCTACGCCTTCAAGCTAAAGAGATTTGGGACACCCCTACCCCTTCACGTGAATGCACAAAACAAGGGGTAAGGGTAAGGGCTAAGGGGTAGAATTGGGATTGGGCCTAATAATCCATATCTAGGGTTCAACGCTAAGGATTTTTTCTACCGGCCCGATCAGGTCAGTAGCCGGATACTTGCCCTCCTAAAATTGTTGCTGGCCCCAAACAAAAAAAAATTTTAGTTAATAGCTATTACTTAGCCACATTTATTAAAAAATGGGTCAAAAATAACGTCTGTGGATCTATCATTTAAATATTTAAAAAATGCTAAATAATGTATAATGAGCAAATTTCAAAGTGTTATGTAAACAATAAAAGAGCATTATGGAAAATGTGCAGGTATTTTATTGCAGTTCTAAATTATTTTCAAAAAGGTGGCTGACTTGCCAAACTGTGCAAAACATCACTTCATTTTTTTGTCATGTTGTACCTACGTAAATGTCTGTTTTCTTTTAGCCTCATAATTTGATGTTGCTGCTATGTTGCAGTCTCTTTGCTGTACTGGTTGCAACCAGGTTACGAAAAAAATATTGTGCTCACAACATCCAATCAGATGAGAGGAACCAAAAAGTAGTATGGTGTTTACGACATCACAGAGAAGGTATCATTTATAAGCTTAACAGCTCAAACTATATATCAATTCTAAGACTGTATTTGCACGCAATTGACGAATAGTCACATGCAAATTAAACTTTAGTGACAAGGCAGTAAACTTAAAATTAAACTTTAGTGACTGGCGATCGGGCCAGTAACGATCCTGTATACTGTCCTGAGCGTTTCTCATGCTGGCCCCGAGCCGGGCAGTCTTAATGTTGAGCCCTGATATCATTTGCAAATATTTGAGAAATGTTCAAATTAAATCACATTTAAATTATTCGTGCAGCCCTAATAATACATATAAAAATATAAATATGTAAACACAAAGTATTGACAAACTCCCAGCATTTCCCTCAGTCTGACGAGAAGTGTCTTGAACACATTAAATAACATCCACTTATCTCCATTCTGCTGCAGACACTAAATAAGGTTGGCAATTTAATCTGCAGTAATGATATACACAGTGATGTCGTCCAGCCCTGAATGAAACTGAACAGCTTATTTTACCTCATTTTAAGCAAATAATTTGATCAGCAGCAGCATCTACTTTTTGGCGAGTGCAAACTTTAAAACTTAAAAAGGATGCTCAGACCAGGGAAAGACCGAATTATTTTTTTTTTCTTCTGTACAAGGCTTAACACTGGAATGTCATTACAAGTCCTGACGTGAAAACACATTATGAAAGATACACTCGCTTCTATGAAAAATAAAAGAAGTTGCTCAATGCAAACCCAGGCATGCACCAAGACACATGCAAAAACTACTCTATTTACATATTGAGATATAAAGGAATATTATAACAGAATTTGAGTTAAATGGGAAGAGAAGCAGAACGATCTGGGAAAGCAGACTCATAAAAAGCAGACCAGCCCAGGATATCTCAAACGCACACATAATTTCAGGCCAACACTGAGAAGTCTTGTTAAAACTGCCTTCACATGAGGCCAACTACAGTTCACACACACACTAAAAACTTGAGCTTTTCTCATTAGTATGAATTTAAGCTCAACAACATGTCGCAGGAGACATCAACGATCACATGCACACAATATGACACAGCCAGCACATGGCACAAACCAACCTGAACTAACAAAAAACACACTGTTCTTATGAAACCATGAAGTCACATTCGCTGGCAGTTTTGCCATAAAAAGCAGAAAACTTCAAGTCTTTGGAAAGAGGTACTAAAATAGATATATGAGGATGTTAAACCTGCTTATGTAAACAGAATATACAAAACTCCTATCGAAGCTTAAACTTAGAGACATTTAAAAAATGCCAACAAAAGGAGCTCAAACAGACATCTAAATGAAGGAGAGAAGAAAAATCAAAGATAAACAAGAAAGTCAATCGAAGTCAGCATTTTAAAAAACGTCATCGATTAGCTTGTTTTCAGTCTTGTCTGATAATGTGTTGCACCATCCATTATAAGGCATCTAAAAGCACATCAGAAAGTGAAAGGCTGTCCAGTGTCTTTAAATTAGCACTTTAAGAAAACATGCAGAGCACACAGTCCATTAAATCTTACTTTTCTACTTGACCTGACAGTATGATACATGGGAAATCTGCATTACCCAAGGTCATTTATAATGTGTTTGTATTAGGGCTGCACAATATATCGCTTTAGCATCGATATCGCAATGTGATCATTCGCAATAGACATATTGCAGGATTTGCAATGTTGAATCTGGTATATAGTTTATTATAGTGTTTTCGAGGCCTGTGGTTGTATGAGGATTTTGAAAGCTTTTGGGCATAAGACATTTTACAGTTTTAAACTTGAATAAAAGTTGATTTTATTGAATTATTATTACAACGAAGACTATGCAGTATTAACTTACATTTGATTGTTCATATACTGTTTACTTGAATACTGTTAGACTTCTCGGAAGACCATAAAACACTGTTTATTTTACTTGTATTTAGTTTCTTTATTGCATTTATCTCTGCACAACTCTACAGAATCATCCCAATCAATCCCTATAAAATTATCAATTATTTCTAAATATTATTCCAAATATTTCACCAGATATTTAAGTCATCTGGTGAAATTGCATTGATATTGCAATATATATCGTAGGGCTGTGCAATTCAATTTCGATTTTGGTTTCCAACAATTATTAAAAAAAACTTTAATTGAGGTTAAACAATTATTGCTTTTTCACATGAAAATTAGTAAATCTTTTACTGTAACATGACTTTTGCAGCTTGGGAAGTGCTTCATTTACTGATGTGTATTTGATTCATTCATACTTTTAATACATTTCTAATTTATGATAAATGTATATCTCCAAAACCTTTTGGACATATGGCCCACTGATAATCGTTTTAAATAACTGTGATTACAATTATGACCAAAATAATCATGATTATGATGTTTCCCTAAAAATGACCAGCCCTAATATATCACAGAAAAACTTAATATTGCAATGTTAGACTTTTCCACTATCATGCAGCTCAGTTTGTATTAGAGAGAGAGAGAGAGAGAGAGAGAGAGAGAGAGAGAGGAAGGTTGAACAAAGCTTAATTTTTTTTTAACTCTCTTCAGTACAAAATTTTAGTACAAATAGAATTTAGAAAGTTCAAGAATATAATTTGCAATATAAAAATCATTTTACCATACATTTCAACATGATTCTAATCAATTAATCCAAGTACTGATTCTTTTTTTTCCTTGTCTTCCAAATTGCAAGTTTTGCCGTAGCAATCAATTTTTTTTTTAAAACACACCTTACCTCTATCCACCACTTTATATCTGATCCCACCAATAAAACCTTGTGGGAAAACTCCCCATTAAAACCTTGAAACCAAACATTCAGCAACATCAAATTACTTTAACGCCTCAAGCATCACAAAAACAAATGTTCTATAGTTTCTCCAACTCCACAAAGCCCCAGCTACTTGTGAATTCAGCTGAGAGAGAGTGAGAGATTGAGAGAGACAGACATGGATGGAGTTTGAAGATATGCAGGATTGTGTGCAAAATTAGAAATTTTGTTTTTATTTTTTATCATTTAAAATAAATGCATAAACTATTTAAAAAAACAAAGAATAATATATAAATATTCAAATGTTTTACTATTTTTACATAATTGTAATTTAAATAATATTAAAAACATGACTGACCTTCAGAACACGATTGATTTTTTAGCCCTTGCATTTAGTTGTACATTGAGTTATACCAAAGTCCCTTTAAGGCAAGTCATTTCACTTGGTGGCCATCTTTGAAACGCTCCTCGGGCAGTATGCTCGGGCATTCTGTCTGAATGGGGAAACATCAAATTCTCCAAAACTGTTTGTCAAGCTCAAAATTACATTACATATTTGTAATCACCAATAAACTTAAACAGGAATGGTCTTATAAGTTAAGTTTCTAAACGTTCGAATCAAACTAAATCTGCATTTTTTTCAGGTTGTCGCAAGCTAATGGGCATGTGCATGCACACTCAAAAGGAACAAGATCACGACACCAACCTCATTTATTGGCATTCTACACATTATCATCCTCTGAATAATGCTTGTCTGATGGCATTGGTCATGAGAAGTAATCCACAAGTTGGTCTTGATGGCGAAACTCCTCCAAAAATGACAGCGACTCTTTGTTTACAAGTTTGTGGGCACGTCAGTAGTTGCTGTGATGTGATGTGCGTTTGACATGATGGACTGTACTTTGCATTCGATTCATACAGATTAGTGTAGTTGATTAGTGCAGACAGTGTAGTTGATTCGTGTAAAAGTACAGATTTCAAGCTTTATGTGGACCTATTTCTTATGTCTGTGAGGCAAGTATTCGCTGAGATTTACAACAGTTTTTGTGGTCAACAAACACACTGAAAAGCGCACCTCTGGCCTGATCTCCTCTCCCAGAGAAACATCAGTCTATAGCGATCGGCGATTGGCTCCTGTACTAGCTTCATTCGCCATATTGACCGCTACACTTTTACACATTCAAAACTGTACGAGTGACATGTCTTGTGTTTTCTATAGTCTTTGGTTATACTTATTGTGACTAATAAATAAAACAGGGTAACCACTTCAGCTTTTAAAAATGATAATCAATTAGATTACTATTATCATTGATATACAATTACCTATTCCAATACCAATAAATAAATAGTGCACACAAGATGAGATGCCTGAAAGAGAGACATGCTCATTTACCATTTAAATTACTGACTGAATAATGCATCATTATGCTTCTCCATCTGTAAGACATACAGGTGTTCCAGAAACTGTGCGACATTAAAATCATAATTATATAAGCAAAAAAATTATATTAAGCTATAGCTTTTCCTGTATCCAAGTTCAAGATTTCCAAACTCAAAACATGAAGGCCTCCCTGGTTTTACATGATCAGCTCTTCAAACAATCTTAACTTGTCTTGTTCTGTACATGTCATATAAAAGTACACAGTGTCTCATGTTTTCTTGCACTGTCTTATGGTCCTGATCAAAAGAAACCACAACATGCAATATAATAACTGAACAAGCTAATTTTACCCAGCTCAGAAAGTCAGGTTTTGCTTACTGTAACATCAGCTCATTCTGCAAAATAAAGTCCCACTGGAGGGTGTGAGAATATGAAGCTGTTATCAATGTGCACCACACACCCTGCTAGCACCAAAATTAGCATCGCAAAGTTCCACTATCTGAGCAACATGTAAAAACACAAATGAGTCACCATGTAACAGGAGATTAATTAAACGAGTGATTGGTATTTGTATTCAGTCAAAATAGTTGACAGATACAAGTCAACCACATGCAAAAAGAGTGCTGCCTTAAATTTATTTTAGTTGGGGGGTGGGGGTTATAGACAGACCCTTCGGAAACAGGTGATTAATAATTATATGCCCCTGTGATCAGGTAATGCATATATAAATGTAATTATAAAGTAACATTGTTCTTATATTACAAGGAAAATGCATTATCCTGACTATAGTTTTATTGTCAAATAATAGTTTGGGCACTTTGTTAAAAACATAATAGTTTATGTATAGTGAATATACAGTGCATTGAGGTGTTCTAATATCTATCCACATGTTTTGTCAAATATCTCCAGTTTATCATTATTGATATTTGTCATATCTTGATATATCTAGGTGTGTAATGTGTGTATTACTACTACCCTACGGTCTACCACAGTCACCATTTGTCTGTGTGTGTTTATGTTATGCACTATGGTTTAAAATGTTCGCGTTTTTATTTCTCACGTTTTTATTTGTCCTCCTCTTTCAAGCTTTTGTAATATTGAACAGCCATACCAATAAAGCAAATGAGAATTGAATTGAACTGAATAATATCTCAACCTCTCCAAAGCTGACATGTTTTTAAGAGATCTCCATACCAAATGTAGGTACATATTCAGTTTTCCACATTCTCAAAATGACCCTTTTGGCAATTACCATACCAAATAACATGGATTGTCTTTCATATTTGTTAAACATCTCCAAGTCACTAAATATCCCAAGAACAGCTGTAGGTGGACATGGTTCAAGATTTTGTTCTTAGTGAATAACTCTTAACTCTCATAACTATTATTAAAGTCCAATCAAAACGAATGAGTCATGAAGCTCTGACGCAGAAAAATACATTTGGACAAAAAGACGCCAATGTTATGAGGAGAACATAAAAGCCTGCGTTACTTCCTTAAATACAATGGACAGCAACAGCACAACTCTGCGTTCATATTTCTTTTGGTTTGTTTGGTTGTTCCTTATTCATTATTCTCCAATATCCGCCAGCTCCCCGAGAGCCTTGCAGGGAGTCGCGTGAGAGGAATACTAACTAAAACTTTCTCTAAACCGCTACTGAGCACCTACTTCACCAGCCTGACAACCTGAATGGAAGATTTCCTGGCAATCTCTGGAGTGAGAAGTTGAGGGAACAAGGAGAACAGCGTCTCCGGGCACCTTTCAGCCAAAATGTCACAGCACAGCCCGAGCCCGGTAGCCTCCTGTAACTTGCATTAAACGAAAACTTACCGCAGTGTTGGGCCGATGCAGTTTGTGTCTGTGCTCTCAATCTCCCGCAAGATTCGCTCATGCTCCGCCGCGATCTCCGCGCTCGCCATCTTCCATATCCTCGCGACGCGCACACAACACACACACAGCGCCCAGAGAGAGAGAGGGAGAAAATACTGGAGCTTTTACTTCCGGTATAACTGCTGAACGACTGATTACAGAGAAATAAGTTTTAGAGTGAACAAAAGTACGCTGGATTTATTAGTAACACTTTTATGAGGATATGTTGAGGACACATTTTTTCATTTAAAAAAGTTTTAAATTTTGATTGTTTTAAGTAAAATTAATTAATTAATTAATTAAATTATGCGAGTTAATGAAGAAAACTTGTGTTTATATTATTAAATTAATATATTTTACTGTATGAGAATATTTATGCTATTTATTCAACCTCAAAACACCCACAAATACCAAAACACAAACTCTGCATTGCAAAACAGCGACATCTAAAGGTTCATATATCATGATAAATACCTTTCATTCAGGGCATTAAAAAATAAATAATAAATTATTGCATTATCATTGACATTCTAGTAAAATCTAAAAGCAAAACAATGCAGTAATCAATGCCACTTTAAAAAATCCACCATCCATAATTAACTCAGCAAGAAAACAAACAAAAAAAACTAAACAATAAAATAACTTCAACTCATCAATATTTCCTTTCCATGCATTGATTTATTTGGTATGTAGCTAGCGGGGTAATGCAAATCATCCATTATTTATTAGCACTGCAGGGTAAACATATATGTTTTTTTACGTATTACAAACTACATGACTAAACGTAATGTGGGTAATGTATCATAAACACTTTTTACACAAATTAAATTACAAGACAATGAGAATTATATATATATCAATTATGAACAATTCACTTTCATTGTGTTTGAATTTATAATCAGGTAATCCAAGCTGTTATCTGCCTATTGACGTGTAAAAGACATTTAAACATTAGTAATTTATTGACTGTGGGCATTAATATGTAATACAATTTAATCACAAGTGTGTTTTTTTTTATCTGGTCACTTAATCCAGAATACTTCGCACTGTTTATTATGAAGTTAAAAGACTTCATTTATATTAAATAGGCAGGGCCTATTTCATATTTTTCCCTCTTGATTTGGTGATTATTTAATTTTGCCACTATATACCAAAATCCTTGTTGCCCCTCTATTCCACATAGCACGGTATGTTGCCAGATTGGGCGGTTTTGAATTTGATTGTGCGGGTAAAAATGGCATTGGCGGGTTGACAAAAAATTGAGCGGTTTTGAAACGTAAGTTTTATAAACTTATTTAACTAAACATAATTGTGTGCTCCTACTCCATTTAGTGGTGACCAGCGCAAACCGCAACGTGGGCCCTCCCACAAGAATATGCTCTAATATTTTGTTATCTCCACAGCAATACGTGCAGTGTGTAAGTGAGGGGGAGCAGTGTTAACTAGTTAAGTAAATAGGTTAATTTCGATTTAATATTTTTTATATCTTGGGGGTTTTTTTGCGTTTAGGCGGGATTTGAACAGCTTTTGGGCTGCGGAAAAGTCAGCCATATCTGGCAACACTGACGGTATGTCAGGAAGGCAGCAGAAATACAAACACAGCCAGTCCTCCAAACACTAGGACACAGATCACCCGGAAGATTACACGCAAGTCTCCTGCAATCGGTAGGAAACTCGATAGTTGGGATATCAATAATTGAATAAAACAAAAATCGCCGTTGGAAGCATTACAACTCAGAACTGAAACTTCAAAAAGTAAGTAACCCGGAGCGTTTGGCTGCTATAACGTCATTTTATGGTCCAGAGCCTTAAAGTTGTAAACAGAAGTTTCCTGTTGATTTTAGTTTTTGAATTTGATCGTGTAATGCAATAATTATTAAGCTTGTATTGCCACCATACAAAGCTCGACGAGCATATTTCGCTTTTAGAGTGTTTGGTTTATTTTCGGTCTGGTGTAAGTAGAGCAGTTTAGTAGTTTTCTGAAGAAAACCCCCCTCTGTGTCAGTTTACATTAAAAACCAGTGTGAAACTCGGTCTGAATTTACACCACCATAACGTTTTCTTGTTGGTGGTTCACGAAACTCCACAGTAACGTGTTGCTTGTATTGATCTATTGCAATGTTTGCCACATCCTTACCAGCAGATTAAGGGGATAGTTCACCCAAAACTGAAAATTCTGTCATTTTCTCACCCTTCACTTGTCGCTAACCTGTTTGAGTTTCTCTCTTGAACGCAAAAGAAGATATTTTGAAAAATGTTTAAACCTGTAACTATTGACTTCCATAGTGTTAGTTTTTCCTACAATAAAAGTCCATGGTTACAGGTTTCAAACATTTTTCAAAATAACTTATTTCAAATTCAACAGGAACAAAAACAACAACTCATAAAGGTTTAAAACTACTTGTGGCTAAGTAAATAAGAGTACATTTTCATTTTTGGGTGAACTATCTCTTTAAGAGGTTGATCCCAAATTGTTTTAGGATTAACCAGTTTCGTAACACCCTGGCTTATAATATTAGTTTAGTAGCCAATGACTTAATTTACTTGAATGTGGAGTTCACCCAAAATGAAAATTTACTCACCATATACTCTGTGGTTACTGGTTTCAAACTTGCATTTCCTTCTATTGATAAAACAATAATAACATAATTTGAAGAATGTTGTAAACCATTCATAGACGAAAAAACATACTATGGAAATCAATAGCTACCAGTTTTCAACATTTCCCATAATGTCTTAAAAAAAGAAAGAAACTCAAAGAGGTGGAGGATAACAATGTAAATTATTGGGTGAACTGTCTCTTTAACCTTAGAAATGTTCATACAATTAAATGCAACTGCTTTTTTTCTTACAGATTAATCATGGCACATATGTTCAATATCTCTGACGATTCAGAGACAGAAACAATGGAAGACAGTGAAGACTCGAGCCTGAATAAACACAACTGTGGGTCGAAACAGAAAAAGCAGCACCTCACTGTGCCTGATAGGCTGAAAGGTGAGTGAGTCTCAAGGGCTTGTGGGATAGTTACAAGTACACACGTCATTTCTGTTGTATCCTGGAGACACACAGCACTGCTAACCACAATTACAAGACATCAAGCTATTGCAAAGTGTGATGCATTGCTCAAAAGGGACTCAAATCAGAGTAATATGTCATATGAATAATCTCGGTACTGGCATTTGATTTTTTTAAATTCCAATGAATCATTTGAAATGATTCAATACTTGCGATGTATTCTACTGTGAGGTTTGATCTGAACATTTAATATCTTATTGAAGGAGAGCAACTGGGCAGACAGAGGAACCTCTCTATGAATGAGGAGGACTTGCTGGAGACTGGAGTTGCAGAAGATCCTCATATGCTTGGGGATCCTTTCAGGCCGAGATCCCGCTCAGCTCCTCCTGCTTTGTGGGCAGCTAAGAAATACGGCCAACAGCTGAGAAGAATGAGTGATGAGTTTGATAAAGGGGTGAGAAACTATTATTTGGTACCATATTAGGGGTAGAGGAAGGTTTGAACTATCAAAGGAATATGCTCAAGTTCCATTTAGGGATGCTCATTTCAGTTAATTTTGCCAACCGACACCCGCAGCTCATTAACCGAATATTAACTGGTAAGATTAGTATTAAATTATTATTTAGTTAAAAAAAAATTTGACATGTCTATTTTGTGTCTGACACAAATACTGATTTATTTTAACATGTAAACAACAGCAAACAGAACAACAGCACATCTTCAAGCACAGGCAGCGTTTCCAACAGTATAGAAAAACAGAATAAACTAAATAGAATAAAATAAATAGTCCTGCCCTAGATATTTTTCACTTAAATGACAAGTTTAAATTACAAAATGAAAACATCCTTTATAAGAACCAGCCAATGCTGTTTGTGAAATCACGTTTGTTTTTTTCTTTCGTCAAATAAAAAGCATTTAATCAATGGAAACCCCGCCTGTTTTCATTTGATTGAAGAATGAAAAAGATGCGACTGATGTAACGGTTTTTCCGCTCAGAGTTGACTTTTTTTCCCAAATGCGAACACACAGCACGCAACGACAAAAACGCAAAACGCTCGTGGCCATTAGTAAACCATTCAAAAGATGTCTCTCTCGATACAAAAAGCGCGTTCGATGCGATGTGAATCGGCCCCTTATGCAGCCAAAAATTGAAAAATAAATAAAATAATATTGAATCATTTAACTGATACCATTAATCGGTCAAAAATGTCCCTTTCGGTTAACAATTCATCGGTTATTATGAGCATCCCTAGTTCCATTGAAGCAATAGTTCACTTAAAGTTGCATATTAAGTCATCGTTTTGCTTACCCTGGTGTTGTTCCATTGCCATATTATACCCTTCTTTACATCTGAAATGTAATATGGCAATGGAACAACACAAATTTGTAAAAAATACACATTTTTAAGAAAATGTCCTGTTTGCACGTCCATATAATGGCAGTAAACGGTGACCAGCATTGTGCTTAAACATAAATACATTAAGGATGAATGGGTCATTGCACTAGTTAATGCATGAATGCCTAAACACAAATCTATATTTTATCTGAAAGTAAATAAATTGTATTTTGTAATGTTTTTTATTAGTCTTGATTTCTTGCAGTTTTTGTGTTTCTCCTGAGCAAATCAGAGTGAACTGCAACAGTATGTTAAAAGTTTTACTCCCTGGGCCATTTATATCGAAGTTGATATTTAGCCGCACCATATTGGTGTTTCATAACATCTAGTTTTTATGAGGTTTATTAGCCCAACGCTCAACCCCCAATCTGGAGGACCAGGACATGCATGCTCTACATACAATTTAGTTTACCCAATTCATTCTACATCACGTCTTTGGACTGTGGGGGAAACCGGAGCACTTGGATGAAACCCACACGAACATGAGGAGAACATGCAAACTCCACACAGAAATGCCAACTGACCCAAGCCAGGGCTCAAACCAGCTACCTTCTTGCTGTGAGGCGACAGTGATACCCACTGCACCACCGTGTCACCCATGTTAAAAGTCTCATAAAATAAAATAAATTTTGGTTTATTTTAGCCAAACTGCATCCTGCATTTGTGCCCCAGAATGCGTGAATTATACATCACATTGCATGGAACCTTTCTCTGATACTTTTTTATTTTTAAACGGTGCTGATTGCTTTTCACTGCCATTATATATAGACAATGACATTTTGAATTCTCCTTTTGTAGTCAAAAATATTTTTTTGCGTGAACTATACCTTTTAAAATGGTAAACATGCTAGGCAAATTCATTTGTATTGTTAAAAATTGAGAATAAAGATGTTTTTTTTTTGTTTTTTTTAGCAGATGAAGAGAGTAAAAAGTGCAGGAACTGCGCGTCAGATGAGTCAATCGCCCAGCTGGTTGGCCTTTCTTTGGAGTCACAAAGAGTCTGATGCTGAGTCGCGCCCTGCAGAGTGACTGACAGTGAGTGAATGATAGATGAAGAACGAAAAGAGAACTACTGTACATAACAATTGATGGCAGAAAATAAGGGTGCGCTGCTTTGAAGAGAAGGAATAATTCCACTGACTGGTTCTAAAGTCAGGAGCTGCACTGGGACCCTTGACTATTGAATAAGGCATGATCTGTTTCTCACTGGCAAGTGCAATGGCCACGAAGACAACAAAATGGAGTTTCCCAGGCTCTGGGATTGTTATGCAGTAAACTTTATAAATGTGAACGTAAACTTGCGCAAAGCACAGACTTTGTCACTCTCCCGTATCGGTTTTGAGATGAAATGTTTTAACAAATGAACGTCAGAAACATTAGATATCATATCTAACCATACTGTTAGACAGTCAGCTGTACAAAATCTGGTTTTACTGTGAAGGACCTTTGGCCACTTCGAAGGCCCAGAGTTATCATCATCTCAGAGTCATAAAAATGTCTTGGAATTGTCCACACAAACAACAACACCAATAAGCACAAGAGCCCAGAAACAAAGATGGGTCTAAATATCCAAGATTGTAAGAACGGGGGACACCATCGTTGCTGGTATTACTTGAAAATGACAGATTTTAAATGCCTTGTAACTTTTTATGAATTAAGACAATTATTTTACTGTGATGTTATTTTTCTATTGTTTGTAACCAATATATTCTAATAAAAACCTAATAAACTACTTTCAGCACTGTTTGTTATTCTCACAAAAGTGTAAAGTCCACGCACTGTTCTTCATGTTGATAGTACATAGCAGTGTCTATTAAATGACTTTGCTCACTTGTCTATTAGTCATACTCCAGGAAATTGTTCTGGCACACAAGCAAATGTAAACAGAGGCTGAACCTGAACATACAGCTTTAAAAAAATAATTCTCACGACATTTCAGAGTCCAGCTATGTAGATTGTATATTTCAACTTGTTAATAGATAAATTGCTTCCGAATCTGATTTAAGCAAGAGTTACAGTACCAGGCCAGTCATAAAATGTGGGTTATGTTGTGGGCTATGAATCAGAAATTGGAGGAGTTCCTCAGTATTTGTAAATCAATTCTCTCAATTAAGACACTTGTGTTGGATCCCAGCAGAATTTCTCCCCACAGTCAAGTGCAGAGAGCCTTTCCATGTCGTTCTCGCTAATCTCAAAGTCAAACAGTATTGCCCATTCTCCTCCACACGTTCTGGCTGAGATGATGTTGGCAGAACAGCAATGCTCTGTTGTACAGCCACCTCAGCAACAACTTGGGCTGGTGGTCCTACCGGACTCTTTAGCAATTTCCAGAACAACAGGATTTGACAGAAGAGCCCAGTTCCAAGGGATGAATATGCTGAAAAACACACCCCTCTAATCTTGCACAGACCCCTCAGGTCATTTTGGAGCAGTTTTGGGTGAAACTCAACCTGAAGAACTGCCGGGGGGACTTTACAGCTCTTCAACAGCTCCTGCATGTGCTCTACTGTGTAATTAGACACTCCAATGGCTCGAAATTTGCCCTCGGAGTAGAACTCCTCCAAAACTCTCCAGCTTTGAGCACGGTTTTCAGGATTTCGTTTATCCCCAACGGGCAGCCCCTGGGTACCTGGCCAGTGAATAAGATATAGGTCAATGTAGCCCAGTCCCAACTGCTCCAGGCTCCTCAGACAACCATCCCTGGCTTTGGAGCCTTGATCTTTAGGACCCAGTTTACTAGTAATGAAAACATCTTCTCGTGAGAGGCCATGCTTGGGCAGCAGGCAACGGAGGGCATGACCTAGATGTGCCTCATTACGATACACTGCAGCAGTGTCAAAGGCACGATAACCAGCTTTCAAAGCAGCATCCACAGCACTGTAAGTGTCTTCTTGACCCTGCAAACGGAAAGTGCCTAATCCCAAGAGAGGCATCCGAATATCATTGTTGAGGAGTACAGATGGCTGAGGGTCTGTCATTATGAGAGAACCAGGAAACTTTGGAGACTGTGGAAACTCTAGTGCAGGGGTGACCAAACTTTTTCCTATAAAGGGCAAAAAAGCAAACTTGATTGAGGGCTGTGGGCCAAATATATACTTAACCGTATATATTAAATTTGCCATGGGTAATTTCCTAATTTCTTCTGTAATATTTAACAATAACTAGAAAAACATTAAATCATATTAATAATATATCAATGCTGAAAACACTAGTCGAGCTGCTCCTGCCTGTACCTTGATTTGCTTGCAAATGTCTTGTGTATTGACCTCTATCTGTCAAATGACAGTATTTACATTTTAGCAGTCTGATTCATTTACAATATTTAATTGAATCCTTTATTTTCAGTTGCCTTTTTTGTAGCGAAGCAATAAAACAAATAAAAAGGTTACATTAAATTTAAAAATGGCAAAGGCAGAAGACCCAATCACCTTCCCATCACTTCTCCCTCTTTTTTGAGATGGGATGGTGGGCCAAATCAAAGGTTACCATGTGCCAACTTTGGCCCAGGGGCTATACTTTGGGCATCTGCTCTAGTGCATGAAGATGAATAATGAAACAAAGTCATTAGACTAAATAAAGATAATATAATTAAAATGAAATCAAAATATACATATTTTGTGAGATCGTGGAAAGAGAAATTCAGCAAGGTGATGTAAGAATGAATAAAGAATGGATTGACAGATAAACAGGGTGTCTGCTGGGACTTAAAATGTCTTAAATTCACTGAAATATTGTGTTGTAGGTCTTAAATCATTTTAAACAGGTCTTAATTTAGCTTTTTCCAAGTAATGCTACTCATTCAGTCCGACATCCATCCAATCACCAACAATACATCTCAGTAAAACCTTATTTTTAATATTTATACTTTTTTATTTTGTAAAGAGATACAATTCACGACAACTGTTACAGCAAATTCTGCAATAAATTCCTTTATCAGGGTGTGTTTAAACCTGTTTGAGTTAAAAATGTAATTCTTAATGGTTTTAATAATGTAATAAATAAAATAAGAAAATTTAGTTAGACTACGCAAACTAATGCAATCATTTGCAAGTGCATGAAAACTGAAGTGCATGAAAACGAAAATGCAACATATCCACTGCAATAAATAGAGTCTAACGTTACAATCAAATGGAGGGAAAAAAAAGAGATAGATTAAGAGCATTTTATATTCAGAGATATAAACTCACCCTGCAGGCTTTCTGGAAATGAAAAGACAAACAGTCAGCATGTGACTTCAAAACGGTCAAGGTCCAGTGATCTGTTCCAAGTAAATACCAATGCTAATTTATCTATGTTCTACCTGAAATATGTAGAAGATAAACTTCGCGATACAGTCAGTCTTATCAATGTATACGGCAGGTTTACAACACGCTCAACCTAACTAGATCATGTGACAATAAAAAGGCGGAACACATTTCCGTGAGGTCAGAGGAACTCTTAACACCAGCGGTTTTGCGCTTTAATGGATAGGACGCTTGACCAATCAGAGTTTGTTGTCTTGATCTGAGGGCGGGGCGGGACAGCTGACTGAAAAATTCGCGCTCTAACTTAAAGCTAGCGTGAAATACTTGAGGCATTACGGTAATTTACACTTACATCTGGCTAACGTTATTAATTAACCATGTCATTTCCCTTTAGTAACGTTAATTAAACTAAACGTTTCTAAAATTAGTTTTTATAATTTACAGAGACTTGCTGCATAGGTTATTTGTTCCAGCTAGCTACAACTGTTTAGCATTCTTGATTTCTGTTAACTATTATTTTATTCCTGTAAACTGTTTGTTACATAATGTTTATTTTTCGATTTTGTTTCATTTTTTTTCCAGTGTTGCATTTGTTACTATGTCAATCCAGGCTTTTACCTTCCCTATACCCGAGACCAGGTTTTTCCTGGCTGAACAACATGTTTTCAAATTCAAGATAAGACGAGGAGACATGAGCAGGCAAGACCATGCAAGTTTATTTGACTTGTTTAAAATACAAAGTATGCTGTGTTATTCTGAATATAACTTTATATACAAAACCATAAATAAAAGCTTTGGATATTGTCTTGCAGCATTGAGGAGGAGGACATGCTGAATGGGGCGCTAGTCAGTGAGGAGCTGGAGGTTATCAAGACCTGGATTATCATTTTGGATTTGATTTAGTTAACCTTCAGAAGATTTAATTGGTGTGATTTTGTTTTGCAGAATGCTGTGCGTGCGGTTCTGGCAAACTTAGATGATCTTCATCCTTTCACAACTCAAAATTTCAACATTTTTCCTTGTATGCTTTTCTTAATATAACTGAAAGAGACAGTTTGCCCAATATGACAATTCTGTAATCATTTACTCACCCTCATATTGTTCCAAACCTTAATTACTTTAGTTCTTCTGTGTAGCCCAAAAGAAGAGTTTTTTTATATGTCAGTTACCCTTGGATAGACAAAGACAGAACTTTTTATATACATAATTTATTTCTAATAGACAATAGAGTGCCATAGAAGTTTGGATAACAGGATAGTAAGTAAATGGTGACAAAATAAGTAAAGAAATGGGTTAAATCCTGTTACATTGTCATTCAGTGAAACAGTTATGTAAAAAAGAAACGTACTTATTAAGATATTTACGAAGAACTTATTAAAATATGCAACGGTGACACAGTGGCTCAGTGGTTAGCACTGTAGTCTCACAGCAAGAAGGTCGCTGGTTCGAGTCCTGGCTGGGTGTGGAGTTTGCATACTCTCTCCATGTTCGCGTGGGTTTCCTCCGGGTGCTTCAGTTTCCCCCACAGTCTAAAGACATGCACTATAGGTGAATTGAATATACTAAATTATCTGTAATGTATGTGTGTGAATGAGTGTGTATGGATGTTTCCCAGTAATGGGTTGCAGCTACAAGTGCATCCGCTATGTAAAATGAATAAGTTAACGATTAAGTTGTGGATAAGTTGACGATTCATTCCGCTGTGGCGACCCCTGATGAATAAATGGACTACGCAGAGGAAAATGAATGAATCATTCATTAATTTTCTTTTCGGCTTAGTTCCTTTATTAATAAGGGGTCGCCACAGTGAAACTAACCACCAACTTATCCAGCATATGTTTTACGCAAAGGATGCCCTTCCAGCTGCAACCCATCACTGGGAAACACCCATTCACACACATACACTACAGACAATTTAGCTTACCCAATTCGCCTATTGCGCATATCTTTGAACTGTTGAGGAAACCGGAGCACCCGGAGGAAACCCACGCGAACACAGGGAGAACATGCAAACTCCAAGGTCATCGTTTAAATTCTTATTTTCATTTTAAATGACTGAAAATGTTTTGCTGACAAATTGGTACAACCTAGTGGTCTGAAGGATAATGGCAAAGTTTTAAAATAAGGAGTATCAGGACTGGGGCTGAACAATGAATCGTTTAAGCATCGATATCGCAAGATTAGATTATTTATTAAAGATTAAAATATAAAGATATATTTTTAAATAATTTATACAATGATGACCCTGTTATTTTGTTTGATTGTTCAATTTCTGTACCTAAATACTTTTAGACTACCCAGAAAACCATGAAGCACTGTTTATTTCACTTTTATTTTTGCTTTGTCGTATATTTATATTTGCTTGTAATTTATATTTTATGCAGACACACTGCATAGAAAAGACCTTGATCACCTCAGTCGATCTAATTGAATGAAATCTTTCCAAATAGAGATATTCAATTCATCTGAAGAATTTATATTCATATCGCAACTTATATCGCAGCAAAAAAAAATACCGCAATATTAGATTTTTCCAATATCGTGCAGCCTTAAATACTCAGCACTGTGCTCCTTAAATGCCCATTTAATATGTCATCAAATCAATCTTGTTCTAAATATGCTTGTCAATATGGATTTATTTAGATATATTACATGGTGTTGCTGTAAAACATGTTTTACCAAGTGCCCTCTGTAAAAATAAAAAAGTATTATAGTCATTTTATTAGTTTAGAAATGGCTAACATTAAACAGGACACATTCTGATGTACATAATTATGTCGTATCACACGTTTATTGTTTTGATATCTTGATATCTTTGTCCCACAGACAAAAGGAAATGGGAACAAGTGTCCAAAATGAGGTTCATAAAAAAGGGTCTAGAACTTATCCCATATCCCTTCCTAATAACACTGTACGTGGAGTATCGTGAACCAGCCTTTCAACACACAGGTGAGAGCCCTCTCTACTACTACACTTCTACACTATACGATCTCTTCGCTACAATACATACTTGAAAAGTATTGTTCATCCAATTAATGAAAAATCTGTTATTAATTTTTCCTCTTGGCGTTCCAGTTCCAGGAGACCTTTGTTCATCTTCTGAAGACAAATTGAGTAATTTCAACCTCCATAGACAACAACTGTCCAGAAAAGATCCCAAAACATTGTCGAAACATTCATGTGACTTCAGTGGTTCAACTTTAA